>NC_048600.1:122102661-122165161 GCF_003668045.3 Cricetulus griseus
GCAAAGCAATTTAAACACAAAATTTGCACTGTGCTGGGTGGTGGTGGCACGCCTTTAATCCCAGCACCTGGGAAGCAGAGGCAAGTGGATTTCTGTGAGTTTGAGGCCAGCCTGGTCAACAGAGCAAGTTCCAGGACAGCCAGAGCCACACAAAGAAACCCTGTCTTGGGGGCAGGGGATGCACCATAGTTCGGGGTGACTTGCTTTCATCCATGGACACAATCTCATGGGAACAGGAGAATATCACCATCCATCTCACTTGGCTTCCTTCAGAGGAAACCTCAAACCTGCCAAACCTCATGGAAGCATTGATGGCATGGCAGGTCCAATGGCTGATGCCAGTCAGAGCCCAGGTAGCCACAGGGTGTGGGACACCACCACCACCCCATTCTATCCCCACCCACAGGAAGGGGGTTTTCCCCAAGACACAGCCAATCCTCACTTGTAAATCTCCTCAGCTTTCTCCTTGACCTTGGACTGATCTCCGTACTTCAAGTCCTCACAGGCTTCCCAGAATCCCAGGTTCTCCCCTGCACAGGGAAGACAGGTCCATGCAGACAACACCAGGTGGGAAATGAGTGGAGAGAGGAGAAAATAAAGGTCAGGTAGGCTTAACTCACTTGGTGAGCATCTTCCTGTAAGATGAGTCACTGAGCACTGGACATCAAATGAGTACATGTCACTTAAGAGAAGGAACTGCTTCTGGGGTGTGGGAATAGTGGGGACGCAGCGATGGTTCACCTTATGAGTGTCCTCTGTCCAAAACTGGATTGTCATGCCCATGCTTGAAACAATTATCCACCCACAGTGAGGATGCTATCCTGCCCTTCAACAATGCACGGGGCAGAGCTCCTAATAACCCACTCTGCCATGTTCTTTTTCTTTTTTTCTTTCTTTTTTTTTATTTATTTATCATGTATACAACATTCTGCTTCCATGTATATCTGCACACCAGAAGAGGGCACCAGATCTCATAAGGGATGGTTGTGAGCCACCATGTGGTTGCTGGGAATTGAACTCAGGACCTCTTGAAGAGCAGTCAGTGCTCTTAACCTCTGAGCTATCTCTCCAGCCCGCCATGTTCTTTTTCTAAATGGATATTTATGTCGGGCGTTGGTGGCGCACACCTTTAATCCCAGTAGTCGGGAGGCAGAGGCAGGTGGATCTCTGTGAGTTCGAGGCCAGCGTGGTCTCCAGAGCGAGTGCCAAGATAGTCTCCAAAGCTACACAGAGAAACCCTATATCGGAAAAAAAAAAAAAAAAGGATATCTATTTGTTTATTGGGGGCACAGGTGAGGAGGTTAAGGACAAAACTGCAATCAGTTATGTCCATCGTGTGGGTCCTGGGGCTGAAGTCACCAAGCTTAGCTACAAGAGCTGTTACCCACTGAGCCATCTTACCAGCTCCCATATTCTTTCTGGCTGAGAATTTATCTTTTGCAAACACTTCCTGAACAGTTCACGAGGCCTCATCATTATCTATGACTCCACACTAGAGCTTCCTACACTCTGCTGTGTCTCACGGCGGTGTGACTTCTTCCTGCTTTGATTGACTGTGCATAGGGACCCCTGCCTTCTGTATCTACCCCCCAGGCAGTCAAAAAGTCCTTGGAATCTTTGCCAGCTGATGACAGATGCTTACAGGACACATGGGTACAAGGGGCACCTAGTGTCACAAGAACTAAAGGAATTTTGTTCCTCTAGACTGGGAGAACGGGGGGGGGGGAACAGACCCTTAAAATCCTTAATCTCTTCCCAATCTCACAGTCATGTCCCAGTAATTCAAATATGTTGGTACAGTGATTCCAAGTATCAGTTTTACCTGAGAAAATCAAGATGGTGTCATCAATAAGCAAGTAAGTGTGTCCGAGAGAGAGAGAGAGAGAGAGAGAGAGAGAGAGAGAGAGAGAGAGAGCACACACACACACCATGTGCACGAACATACACACTCTAACTTGTGTAATGGGCAAGAGAACCCTCCCCTCTGCTTCCAGTATTTCCTGAGAGCTCCCAGTTTTGTAGGACTGGCAGAGGCTGCACAGCTCTGCACTAGCTAGAATTTGTCCCATAACTGTGGAGGTGGATATTCTTCAGACAGAAGTCATAGGCCAAAGATTTTCTTCAAGAGCCAATTGGCCTACATCAATACCTCTTGTTTATAAGGGAAAAAACAAAACAAAACAAAACAAAAACAGTTCATTGCTTAGGACTAAAATGACCAGTTGTTCACAAAAGCCAAAAAGCGGAAACAACTCAAAATGCCCATGGAAGAAGAATGGATAAACAAAATATGGTATACATTTGCCATGGAATACATTCAGCTGTAAAAAAATAGGACAGAGAATCTCTTGTCAGTTCCAGCTACCAACTGCACACAGCTCAGAGTTATCTGAGGCAATCTCAACTAGGGAGTTGCCTCAATCAGATTGGCCTGTGGCATGTCTTTGGGACATTTTCTTGATTGATTATTGATAGAGGATAGTCCAGTTCACTGTGGCTGGCATCATCTCGGGTCGGATGGCCCTGACTATATAAGAAATGCAACTGAAAATCAGCCTAGAAGCAAGTCAGTAATAGGTATTACTCCTCCGTGGTTTCTGCTTCACTTCCAGATTCAGTTGGTGCCCCTGCTTTCCTCAGTGACAGACTGTGACCTGGAAAAGTGAGCTAAATAAACCCTTTCCTCCCCAAGTTGCTTTTGGCGGTAGTTTTTATCACAGCAACAGAAAGCAAACTAGAATACAATGTTACATGAATGAACCTTAAAGACACTGTGTTGGTTTGAGTGAAAATGGCCCCCAGGGAGTGGCACTATTTGAAAGGATTAGGAGGTGTGGCCTTGTTAGAGCTAGTACATCACTAGGTGTGAGCTCTTAGGTTTCAAAAGCCCATTCCATCTCTCTCTCTCTCTCTCTCTCTCTCTCTCTCTCTCTCTCTCTCTCTCTCCTGCGGATCCAGACATCAAAGTCTCAGCTACTTCTCCAGTACCATGTCTGCCTGTATGCCACCATGCTTCGGGCCATGATGACAATGGACTAAACCTCTGAAACTGCAAACCAGCCCCAACACCCACATGGCAGCTCACAATCATTTGTATCTCCAGTTCTAGAGGATCTGATGCCCCCTTTTGGCCTCTGTGAGTACCAGGCATACACACCAAGTACATATATACTTGCAGGCAAAGCCCCCATATTCATAAAAGTTTTTTAAATGAATAAACCTTTTTAAAAACTCAAATCCCCATGAACTGATGGACAGATGAACAAAAGTGGCATGTTCACACAGTGGAATCTGTCGAAGCCATACACAAGTGTGTAGCGTGCTAAGTAAGAAAGGGTCACATACTGTATGATCCCCATCATAAAAAGCACACAAAATACCCAATTCAGTGTGGACTGAAGGAGGGCAGGGAGTGGTGAGCCAGGGAGAGGGAAGAACAGGAAATTACCTACAGAGGGAAGTTGTCGCTCTCTGAACTGTTCTAGAGTGAGCTAGTGTTGGCAGTCTTACAAAAGCTCGTTGAACATATAAAGCAAAACAAAATAACAACACAACCACTGGGTTGAGTTCAGGGTGGCGGGGAACATAATTCTAGCACTTCAGAGACCAAGTCAGGAGGGTGGTGAATTTGAGGCCAGCCTGGCTACACAGAGACCTGCTGTCTCAAAACAAAACAAAAAGGTTAAGAACCCCTGGGAGACAGAGGCAGGAAGATTTGGACATCAGGGCTATCCTCAGCCACACAGTGAATTTGAAGTCAGCCCGAGTTACTTGAAGTGACATTTAAAAATGGGAGGGGATAAGCTTCACACTAAATTTTAAGTTTTTAACTAAAATAGAAAACTATGGTTTCTACTCCACGTTCACACATAAATCCTTATGAATCTCCTGAGGAGACTGTCGATGATATGGTTTCAAAGATGCAAGGATTTTTTTTTTTTTTTTTTTTTTTAATCCTTGCTATTTTGAAAAGAATGGAGCAGCTCAGCATGCAGTTTATCTATTGGCCACTAGATGGCAGAATTTCCACTTAACACCCGTTGCTAGGCTCACACTCCTTCCCACTCTCTTCTGAGTGTTATTACATTATGCAATTAGGACTGATTAGAGAGAATGATTTACAGCAACCCATATTCTAATGCAATGCTCTGTGTGGGGTCGTCATCCAGACTAAAGGCATGTCCAGTACAATTTGCTTCAGGAGCAGGTCCACAGACCTGGAGTTGCAAACCCAATCAAGAAGTTCCCCGGGGTTGGGACTCCATAAACAGACAAATGAATCCAATAAAAGCCAATATCTCAGCAAAGGTGGCAAAGGAATTGAATGTGTAATTGGTTCTAATCTGGCCTCATCGCGTTCCCAGATGTTTCTCAGTGGATGAGACACTCAGAAACAGACCTTTGCTAAAGTCCACACCCTCTGAAGGCCAGGAAGAAACCAGGGCAAGAGCTTATACTGTGACTCAAATCACTTGTGGAACTCCAGACCATAGGGATTGCAACTCAGTCCAATTTAAAAAGGCATCCCTGGGCCGGGTCCAGGTAAACATGAGTTTAGAGACATCCCTGAAAATAATAATAATAATAATAATAATAATAATAATAATAATAATAATATAATAATAATCTGAAGAGCTGGGAGATGGCTTGGTGGTTAAGAGCACTTATTGCTCTCTGTCCCTGAGAACCAGGTTTCAACTTCCAGCAACCATATGGCAGCTTACAACTCTCTGTAACTCCAGTTCCGGAGAAATATGATGCCCCCTTCTGGCCTCTTGGGGAACTGCATGCACATGGTATACAAATATACATGTTGGCAAAATACTGATACATATAAAATAAAAACAAAATAAATCTTTGTTTTTTAAATCCATGGTATGGTTGAATCTTCAGAACTTCTAAGATGAGGGCAATATGGCTGGCAGAGAAGCTGGGGAAGCTAGCTTGTTCAGCTCCCTGACCTCTGAAGCTCTACTTACCCAGAGGGTAGAGGGTCAGAGGTCAGGCAAGTGGGTTAGAGCAACGAAGTGGGAGAAGCCAAGAAGAGACGGAGCCCTGGGAATTGTGAATGAAACTAATGCAGATTTTAGAGATGTGACTTTTCCCCCAGACTTCAATGTCCTTCTGAGCCTATGGAAGATCCTGAACCCAGGTAGGACTTTTACACGTGGAAAAGCAAGAAGCCCTGTTTAAAAGCCTTAACAAGATGTGGAGGCACCCACTGGGAAACTCCTGAAGTCCTAGGCTGGACATTAAAGGGACAGCTGCTAAAATAAATAAATAAAAATAAAAAATAAAGGCTGGGCGGTGGTGGTGCACACTTTTAGTCCCAGCACTCGGGAGGCAGAGGCGAGCAAATCTCTGTGAGTTTGAGACCAGCCTGTTCTACAAGACCTAGTGCCAGGACAGGCTTCAAAGCCACAGAGAAACCCTGCCTCGAAAAACCAAAAATAGAAAACAAGAAAGAAAAGAAAAGAAAAACCCTTAGGCTGGAGAGGCAGCTTAGTTGAGTGTTGAGCTAGCTATGCACCGAGCCCTGAGTACCTTCATGACTCAGGACCCTATTAAACCAGGTAGTGTGGCCCAAGCCTGTAATCCCAGCACTTGGGAGGTAGTCCAGAGAACTGTTAAAAGCCAGCATCAGCTATAGAGAATCCGAGGCTAGCCTGGGCTGCATGAAATCCTGTGAGGGGAGGGGTGAGGAGAGAAGGAAAGAAAACAGAACTCACCACTGAATTCCTTCTTGAGAAAGTACTGGAAGCTCTGTCGACCCTTGGGGTCCCGGATCAGCTCACTAAAGTTGAAGGCCCATCGCTCTACCCGCATCTTAGTTGGGACTTCCACCCTGCAAAGATGACAACTGATAAGTGCAACATTCCTTGGGAGACAGGGGCTGTGCTCATCGCTGGCCTGGGCGGGGGTGACAGACACCAGCCTCCACAACAGTCACAAGGTCCTTAGCCAAAGTCCCCATGTGCTCTAAATTTCACTCTACCCTTCAACTCTGCATAGACACACAACCCAAGTAGCCACTTGCCAGGAAGATGCAGCCTCCAACAAATCCCCTGGAAGTCACACCCGAGATGTGGCCTGCCAGAGCTGAGGGAGGGCCACCCTATGGAGCCCTGTGCCAAAAATCTTCAGGGGCAAAGAACTCAGGCTGCCATCTTCATGCCAGGATAGAGTTCCAGTGACATACTGGTGAGAGATGCTGTGGCACCCGTCACTCACCAAGACTTCCCTCTCACCCTGAACGCATATGAATGTCTATGACAGTGGTGTTCATGATAGTTAAAAGCTAGAAAAGCCAAATGTCTTTCAGACAAGTGCATGTGTGTAACATCTTCACACAAGGAACATCGCTTACCCATAACTGGGACAAAACACTGATTCAAGTCACAACATGGACAATCTTTGGAAGTCTATCATGGAGTGAAAAGTACGTAATGAAAGACCCTATGTCCCATGAGTTCGTCTACAGGAAATCTATAGAGTAGGAGAATACAGATAGTCAGAAAATAGATTGACTGGCGATCATCCAGGACAGCGCTTGAGGGTTGGAGATTTGGGGGTCAGGGTGGGGGTGGCAGCTAAAGGGCACAGATTTCTTTTAAAAACAACTGTGGTAGTGATTACATTATTCTGTCAATATAACAAAAATTTAATTGTATGCTCTAAATGGATAAATTGTATAACATATGGATTACAACTCAAAAAGGAAAGAAAATTGACAGGGCCTCATGTATACCAGGTTGGCTTTGAACTTGCTATGTAGTTTAGGGACCTTGAATGTCAGATCCTCCTGCCTCCCAGGTGCTGGGATTACAGGCATGCACCATCATGCCTGGTTTATAGTGTGTAGGGTTTGAACCCAGGGCTTTGTGAATTCCAGGCACTCTACTTCCTAAGAAGAAAGTACGTTTTGGGCTGGGGATGGCTCACCATGTAAATTTGAAGACCAGGGTTTGGATCTCGAGATCCCATGTAAAAGTCAGGTGGGTATAGTGGCCACCTGCCATGGCATCTCTTTGGAGGCAGAGACGGGGTCCCTAGGGAAAGCTAGTGAACTAGACTACCCCAAGTTGAAGAGACTGTGCCTCAATTATTAAAGTATAGATGGGTCAAGGAAAACACCTGATATCAACTTAAGGCCTCCATACACATGAATATATGTACCCACACACATAGAAACACTCATTCACACATGCAAGCACACACACACACACACACACACACACACACACACACACACACTGAACAGACTAGTTAAAACCCCAACATTTGAAATACATACAGTTTGGCATTTAAGTCCCAGAACTGGGTATCATCTGTTATCCAAGGATTGCTTGGGAGGCAGCCTGACATGATGGCATCATTGGACGAGAACTGCTCACTGTACTTGACAATTCTGAAAAGTAGACAGAAAAGAATTCCTAGAAATGCAACCCATAGAGACCAGATAAGCACACGGCTGGTTGCCCAGCTTGTCCTTTCTTCTGGTCTAGGCTCATTATTGCCTTCTCAGAAAAAGCCCAGCAGCTCCTGGGACAGGCAGCTATTTGGAAAGATCTGTTCTATTATACTGAGGAAGTATTGTTTCTTTTTTCTTCCCAGTCCAATCCCTTTGTCAATTTTCTGTCCCCAGTTCAAACATGGCTTCTTCACATGTCATCAGAAGATTTTACATTCCAACGCTGACTCAGTTTGTGGGTGTCTTGGTGGCCATCTTGGAAACTGCAATTGTCACAGATGAACCAAGACCACTGACCCTTTGGATTCCACCTCTGGCAGGTTAACGCCTGTGCTTGGGAACTTAATTCACTTCCCATACCCTTCGGGACCTCAGTGGGTCCTGAGTGGGACCTTCTGAGTTCATGCATTTCCTGATGTCTTATCTGTGTGTGAGGAAGGACCATGGGTTCCTGCCATGACTCTGCCCACAGCCACAGACACGCTTTAAGGAGGATGCCACATTTTTTAAAACTAAGGATTTGGTAAGGTGTGAAAGCTATTCAAAGATTTTTACAGTAACCCAACCCCTAGCCTAATATTGGAAGCAAGCACTCACAAAACAGTTCATTGGAACCTAAAGTCATTCTACCCATGGCTTGTCACATTTGACGTAAGCAGACATTCTCTTGCACACCTGTTGCTCATCTTTTAGCAAGACCAACAATTCAGGGACATACCCTCCAAGGGACACTGAAGACTTCACTGTGGACCTCATTAAGGCCTGTTGGTAATACATGATCTGGAAGAGAGATAGTTGTCAGAAGATGTCTGTGGCTATTAATCATGACTGATTTCAGTCATGACAGTTTCCAGGATCAGGGAACACCTGGGAGACACACTGGGCATGTCTGTGAGGGGATTTCTAGATTTGACTGAGACAGGAGGATCTCTACAAGTGAATGGCACTTTGCCATGCGCTGGGGTCCAGGACTTAAGAGACAGAAAACATCAAGCTGGGCAGCCACACTAAACTCTCTGTTTCTTAACTGGGGATGCCATGTGACCAGCTACCTCATGCGCTTGCTACTTGTGGCTCTCCCACCCATGGTGGGCTATATCCCCTAAAACTGTGAACCCAAATAAACCCTTCCCTCCCTAAGTTGCTTTGTGCCATAGCAATGAGGAAAGTGACTTAAATAATCTCCAACTCCCCACCCTTGAGTGCCATTAACCATGACATCACACATGGAGCCAAGAACATGGTCATTTATCCATATCAATAGTGTGCTCTACCCCTCCAAGTCAGCCGCCTGGGCGACAACAGGACTCAGACTCCTAGTTAACATCCTCTTTAACCATCATGTATCAGTTTGAGAAAAGTTAACAGCTGGAGAAACTGTCCCAAGGAGCATGGCAGTGAGACAGGGAACTATGTTCTTCAGCCCTCCTTGCAGAGACCGGCCAGAGTGAGTAGCCCTGTCCAAATTCTACTTGAATAGGAATTTGTGAGAGCAGGGTCCAGCTTAGGGATGCAGATACCGCAGCCTTCACCCCTGCAGTCCTCCCTGCCCACTCCTCAGATGTGTGGCTTCAAGGGACACCTCACATTCTGTGACATGGCATTTGCCCCATTCCCACCTTACCATGAGTGCTGCCCACTATTTTGGAAACAATTGTCTGAACATTGCGCATGGATTTCATGTCACTACCGAGTGCAGAGCACAAAGCCACGGCACACACCAAGCGTCACTAGAACTGGGAGACTAATTACCTCTTTTCTGACAGCAGTGATGGTTTGTTTCTGTAAAACAATGAAGAAAACCCATTAAATTGGTGCCATTAAATCCATACAGTTCAAATGTCCATTTGAAAAATAGAAAACACTCTTCATGAGAAAACTGCCCATCTTCTCATGCTTAAAAAGGGGAATCTCCTCATCTACATCTCAGTCCTCCTACATAAAACCACCAGAAATGAGTGGCCAAGGGAAGGACTGTAATTTGCCCCTATATCTTCATTCCTAAAAACCAGTATGAGTTAAGGACCACGTTTGGGGCTGGCCTTGCTCTCCCAGTGTGTCTATAGAAACAGCTGAAAAGCAAAACTCGTGCTAAGATGGCTCAGTAGGCACAGTATTTACCACCCTAAGACTGACCACCTGAGTTTGATCCCTAGAGCCTATGAAAAGACAGAAGGAGAGAACCAACTCCAAGAAGTTGTCCTCTGTCCTCCACAGATATGCCATGTGGCCTGCTTGGTTGGTTTATTTGTCAACTTGACACAAGCTGGAGTTATCTGAATGGAGGGAACCATGATTGAGAAAAATGTGTCTATCAGACTGGCAAGCCTTGTAGACAAGCCTGTGGGGCATTTCCTTGATTAATGATTGATGTGGGCGGGCCAGCCCATTGTGGGCAGTGCCACCCCTAGGGTGGTGGTCTTTCGGTATAAAAGAAAGCAGGCTAAGCAAGTCATAGAAGTAAGCACTCCTCTTTGGCTTCTACTGCAGTTCTTGCCACCACATTCCCGCCTTGAGTTCCTTGCTTGACTTCCCTCATTGACGGACTGTGATCCGAGAGTCATAATCTAAATTAAACCCTTTCCTCCCAACATCGTGTTTTATTACAGAAATAGAAACTCTCAGCATGTATCTATATATGCACAATAGATAGACAGATGATAGATAGACAGATAGATGGATAGACAGATGATAGACAGACAGATAGACAGACAGACAGACAGACAGACAGACAGACAGATAGATAGATAGATAGATATTGTTAACAAAGGGAAGCCACCTCTCACTAAGACATAGAAGGAGAGACAAAGATGGAGAAACTCGCAAAGATGGAGGACCTTGAATATCTGTTTTTCTCATTAGGAAGCATTTTGAATGAATTGTGAGATTCACTCTCAGGCATTCATAACAATTTGACTGGCTGAAAGGATAATATAGCCATGCATCTAAAACACAAAGCACACAATTCAAGAAACATAATGAAACACCCAGCTGAGTCTCAGAGCTGGGCTGTGACGTGGGGAGACCACGCTGGGCCCTGGGCCCTTGTGGAAGCTATCAAAGCAATTCAAGATCATGCTGGGGATCAGGCACAGGGCGTCCTCTGAACTTTCTGAGTAAGCACAGAGAAGGATGGGTCCATGGCAGGCTTCTCATTTAGGCTCTCAGAAGCTCCTGAGACATTCAGATCAGTCCCCAGCTGAATTCCCCCAGGAACAGGCTACCTTGGCTCCACCTTTCTGCCCCGTACAATCCTTTGTGGTTGGGCAATGTGGGAATCCCAGTCTTGGCTTTCCTACATATGGTTGTGTCCAAGGGCTGACTCTAACCCTACAGGCTGAGCCTCATAATTCCTGATGTTGACGCTGCTAAATGAAATCAAACCTTCATCAGGAAGAGGGTCACACATGCGAGAAGGACCCTGCCTCTCCTTAGCCATTGCAAAATGAGCCACTGGTCCATTGGCTCCAAGGTACAGGAGCCCCCAGAGCTCAATAAGAAATGGCAAGAACACAGCTCTCCTCTCTCATTCACTCAGGGTATCGATTTGCCTCGTTGGATTGCTTTTAGATCATTGTTTTTCACAGGAAACCTATGAATCGTTCCTAGAGCAGTGCAAGAGGGAGGTGGGGGATCTCAAATAAAGGTTAGATAGAGCTCTCAGTTTTACCTCCCTCATCTGACCTCTCTCACAGATCATCACAAGTTTTCTTTACGCCACCGTCAGAGCACAGCTGCCTCATTTAGAATCTCTGCCTAACACAGGATAGATCCTTGACAAACACCAAATCAAGGATGACTCTGGCATGCTTCGGGGCTTAGAAAGATAAAGGCTTTTTGTAAACTTCCTCTTAAAAAAATTGAAAAACACTCAGCAAACAACCTAGAGCATCGGTTCTCAACCTTCCTAATGCTGTGACCCTTTACTACAGTTCCTCATGTTGTGGTGACCCCAGCCATACACTGTAATATTGCTCCTGTTATGAATTGTAATGTAAATAGCTGATATACAGGCTATCTGATATGCCTCCCCTGTGAAAGGGTTGTGCGACCCACGGTTGAGAAGCTCTGGTCTAGAGTCCTGGCAATTACATCGAGCACACTTCTCCACACTCCCATTCTCTCCACACAGGGCTTCGTCTTAGAAGTCATGGCGTTTTGGGGGGGATAGAGGGGGGCCCTGGGACCAGAGTAGACTTGCATTCAAATTAGTATAATCCAACGTGCCTGTTAGAGTTTTGTTGAGGTGGGTTACTAATAATCTAGGACCTCGGCTAGCCGAGGAGCTGGACTCTCGCCTGGTGGTTACCCCTCTGCAAACGCAAAACGACCTATACTTCTTTGAACCATTGAAAAGCTTAAAGGAGAAGAATTTTTTTGTCTGATTTTGTGAGACCAAGACTCCAAACAGTTGTTGGTGTTAATATCTGCCACAGTAGCTTCTAGCCAATCATTGGCCAAACAAAATTCAAAGCCACCTCTGCAATATGCAAGGCTCAGGCGTGAGCGATGAGAAACATGGACCTATATAGCCTCTCTCCACCTCGCCTGCTCTCTTCATCACAGCCTTCCTTTGCCTTGAGCTAGGAATGCTACAGAATGGAATGGAATGTCAGTCTTTTCATTTACAATTGAAACAAAGAGAACAAAAGCTCCAACTGTCAGGTGAGATGTAAGGACAGGAAACATTGCACTAAAGAGGGAAAGACCAACCCACAGCCCGTCCTATGCTCGGCAGCCACTGTCTTAGACAACCTCTTGAAGAGAACCTAGGACTTCCCATCATCTATTGCTCCACAGCCACCCCTGGGTTCAGAGATGCTCGGTGCACAGGCAGAAGAAAGGAGCAGGACTCTGGCTGTCCTGTCACTCTCTAGGTCCCACAGGGAGTGTTGTTGGAAGTGACAGCCACACTTCATTGCTACCTCTGCTGACCTCCCTTGGCTTCAGGCATCTGACCGTGGGGCTACTGTCTCCATATTCAGAATTTTAATTCTTTTTACATTTCATTCACTTTCTTTGTTTTTACTGCCTTTTCAGAAAGCTGCCTCTGGTGTGGTTTCTCATTTTTTTCCTTTTGATTCCTAAAATCACCAATAATTTTCTGGGGTCTCGCCTTCACTGTGCCCTCTAATCTGGGGTAGGGACTGTGTGCTCCAAATAATGTGAACTGTAAGCACTTCTGATTTTTTTTTCAGATTTTTGGAAATTGATCTGTACCTAATGAGGAATCTTGGGAATGAGACCCAAGACTAAGCAGAAAATCGATTTATACTTCATCTATACCTTCTATCCATAAGCTAAGTATAATTTTATAAGATATTGTCAATAATTTTATATATAAAATAAACTTTGTGTTTTGAGACAGGGTCTCACGATATATTCCCCAGTTGGCCTGGAACTTGCTATACAAACCAGGATGGCTTCAAACTCGAAGGGTACTGGGATTAAAGCCATGCACTAGCATGTCCAGGCCAAAGTTTCACAAGGTAAGCTTTTCCATGTGTGACATCATGTCAGTGCTCTTAAGTTTCAGACTTGGGAAAATTTTGAGTTGGGGTGCTCAGCCTAGGACAGGATCCAGTTGAATCCCAGACATCCTTACTTCTATCTTGTCTGGTCCATGCAAATCTCAGTTTTTAATTCTAGCTCTACCCACACCTGTCATGGAGCGAAATCAGTTACCTAAGGAGTGGCACACATGTATCCTGTGTGCATACTGAATGAGGCCATGCAGGGGGGAGATTCCAGACTTTTCTAAAGGGTGGAATGACAATCTGACCTGTGAGATGGGGATGGCTCAGAGAAGCATATGGGCTTTGGGTCCAGACAGAAGTTAAAATCTATATGATCTTTGGCATCACAAAAGCAAGTGGGAAAGGGGGCCTTAGATGGAATAATACAGGCAGTTGGTATATTATAGAGACCCGATATATAATGGCCATTAGTTAGGGTTAAGATTACTGTTGCTAAAACATGGCACATGCAGGGTTTGATGCCAGCTCTCCTTACAAGATCAAATACTGTTCCAGGCAATAGTTAGGACATAGTTATACTGAAAGACATGTCCTCGTTTATCTGAAACTCAAATTTAACTAGAAATCATGTGGGGTTTTTGTTTGCTAAACCTTGCAAACCTACTATCAATATTATTATTATTTAGCCAAAAGGTCATAAAAAACATCATGCTAAAGTTATTAAAAATACACACACCCACACACACTATGCAGTTCCGAGAAAAACCACCTGGTGACAGAACAGGACGAAACAAACTCTTTTTTTAACCCTGGAATTCGCTCGAATATCTACTCTTCTCTTGGATGTGGGCTCTTCTGGAGCAAAGCCATTTCTATGCTCCCACTTAAAATACCCTTCCCCACGCTAAGACTATTCTGCCTGGGGAATCTCCCTGTGCTCCATTCCTGAAATTCAAGCAACATGTTATCTTCTTCTTGAGGGATTTCCCAAATAGCAACAGACTTGTTTACACATCTCTCGGCCCTTAGAGGCTGGGGGCAATTGTCAGGGGAGGTTAGAAGGGTCAGAGCTATGCCTGAGAAGCATCGGGGTCCCTGCCAGACAGGAGGGAGCCAGAAGACAAGCTGGGGATGAAGCAGCCTGGCAGGAGTCTACAAACAGAAATGCAGTGAAACACTAGCTGGGAAGACGATGAGGACTGGGGCCAGGCCCTGAGAACACAGAGCAGAAGCTGCAAACAGGGAAACCAAGAAACCGAAGTTGCTAGTACAAAGTACACAGAAAAAGAGAGTGAGGGAGCTGTCTGAGGAACAAGGATCTGAGCCCGGCCGGGACCATCTGAGCAGGGCCCAGTGCAAAATAAAAACGCTCCTTCTTCAAAAACAGAATTAAGAGTGTTTGTGCACGTGTGTGTGTGTGTGTGTGTGTGTGTGTGTGTGTGTGTGTGAGAGAGAGAGAGAGAGAGAGAGAGAGAGACAGAGAGAGAGAGAGAGACAGAGAGAGAGAGAGAGAGAAAGTGTCATACTAATGCCCATCACTTTGAAGCTAACTTTAAAATGTAACTGAAAGTAAACAGGATAATAGCAAAGACATAAGTAAAGATGAGACCCCATAACCCATCTCCTTCACAATACAGTGAAATGCTTTGATGGTAAAAATACTAGCTAACCTTTGAGTACCTCATTTGTTGTATATTGGTCTAGACACTTCGATAAAAGATCCTGCTTAGTCTCCTAAAGAACTAAAGTTAAGTGCATTTTATAGATCATGAAACTCAAGTTCTGAATGGCCCGGGAGCTTGGTCAAAAGTGGAAGAGCTGGGTCCCTTCCCAGGGCTCTCTTCAGCACTGTGTTGTCCCTCATCGCTGGGTGACAGTGTGACCCCCCCCATCATGAGCAGCACTAGATGGCAGTGTGACCCCTCCTGGGGTGGAGTAGGAAATAAGGCAGAAGGGTCAGTCTGGAGTATGACAGGACTCATAAGCAGACTAGTGCCTGGTCTCTACCCAGGGTTCCCCTTGTAGGGCCAAATGTTCTTTAAAATGCAAGAGGGAGGTGGAGAGACATATATACTTGACCTTTTGTATGCCCTCAAGGTATAGGAACTGACAAGAAATTATATATAACAAGTCAGGCTCTCAGCCCAGACCAGATTCTCCCAGGGCAGGGCAGCCTTACCAACCAGTGGCGATGGTATGACAAAGCTGGCTACCGGAGGCCCTGGACACCTGCCAGCCTAACAGCCTCCATTCTCACGCCCAATGGGCTTTTGCCTCCGCTGAAGGGAAACAGCTGTCAAGAATTTCCTGGTTCTCGGAGATGATTTTCACTGTGAGTTCTCTGAGCTGAGACAAATAGCAAACCTTTGCCTTCCTAAGGCCTGGTGGAAGATGCTCCAAGTTCTCTGTGACCCTCTCCTCTCAGTGCAGGAAATAAGGGAAAACAGGGTCACCTGGTCAGGAGAAATGTTGCCATAACACTCAGCCCCACAGCCCCAGCCCCAGCCCCAGCCCAGCCCCAGCCCCAGCCCCTCCCTGCACAGGGGACTTGATGGGCACTGTGCTGCTGGACAGGGAAGGGCAGCTTGTGTGATGTTTCTTCTTACTGCTCCACAATGGTCAATGTGCATACACGGGAGAAAGAGAGCTGGTGAGAGACAGAGAGAGACAAAGAGAGGTGAGCACACGGCACAGAAGACACAGCCATGCAGCCCCCCATCCCTACCCCCGCCCCCGTGAGCCTGCGCTATGCCACACATCCAGCCTGACCTCTGCTTCCCTGCCCAGAGCACTGCCAGCAGCTGGCATGCCCAGGTTTTTGGAAGCTGGAAGCCACAGCTCTTGGATGGCCAGGGGGCATGAAGATGCTTCCTGGTCACACTGCCCAGAAGTCACCCAACCATGGCATCTACAACAGGATAGCATAGCTCCATGGCCACTCCCCAAAACAGACGGTGTGAAGGTCCTGTTCTCATCTCCCCACACCCCACATCCACACAGCTGAGCCTCAGTCAGTTCCCAAATCCCACCCACGTCGGAGCCAGTGACGAGCTTGCTGCTTCCACCTCCCCCTCCTCCACAGGAGAGAGGTTTCCAGCGAAGTACATTATCCATTAAAAAAAAAATCTCCCCCGCCCGGGTTCTGTATTTTACTCGATGATTCTGTCTGTCTCCATAGCAACTGAGCCTACAAGACCTTGGCAGTGATCTGCTATCTGACTTGAAAACAGGAAGGACAGCAGCTGAAAGCTGACTAAGGTGCCCTAAATATATCTAAGGAAGGGTCATTTTGGACAAGAGTCCTAACAATTCCCCCTGGTGATGTTCTCTGGAGACTCTAAGTCCCTCTCCACACACCACAGTAGTACTTTATCAGCTGCATCCTATTTTTTTCTCTCTCTACCTTTGCATTTCCATCTTCCTCCCATCCAGATCCCCTCTCACACCTTGAGGCCAAGCCTTAACCATGACACACTGGGTTGGAAATCTCATTCGATTTTCAAAGTGCGAGATGACTCGGGCATCGAGTGGCCTGCTCTACAGTCTTCATTCATTCACTGTGACCTCTCTCTCCTCAGGACCCTTGCAATGGCCCACTCTTCTCCCCTCCCCACAACCCTGATGCCACAAAGCCATATATAAGAACCTGATGCCAGCAGCAATCTCCAAGGAGAGATGACATTGCCCCACGGACACAGATAGACGTGTGGACACACCTTCCCAAGCTTGGAACTTTATCTAGACCCTGCCTGGAATGCATCAGACATACCTGGTTTACCTTAACTTCGTTTGGGTTGGTCACACGGTCCAGGCCGTAATCTAGCACATTGTTCATTCCAGGCTGAATGGAAGAAAAACAATGAAAGGGTCACCACAGAAAGAGTCTTTAGTTTCTGATCAACTTTGGATCTTGGTCAAGCTGCCAATTGAGAGACAAAGATGAGAATGGCTAGTGATCTACCTTACAAGGAAATGTCACTACAACATGCATTATAGGTTTGCAGCATTAGGAAGGTTAAGAACCACTGTCCTAGGAGATACTTCCCCCTGTGTTCACTGGCTCAGCCACCTGAGAAGCCGAGAGAATGCCTCCCACCTGACAGGCGCTTGTAGGGTTTAGCAAGATTGGAGTATGACACCATCAACAGAGAGTAGCTAAACGCTGAATAAGGGCCTGGACCCATTTGAGGTCCTGCCTGCGAAGGTGAGACCAAACTTGGGTCAGCAGTCTTCAGTCCCACTTCCTCTGGTAACCCCCCTGCCCGGCACCCAGTCTCACTTGGCCTCCCCCATCTATTTGAGGCCAGCAATTGAGGTTTTCTGCTTCCTCCTGTGCCGGCAAGTGTCGGTGCATGTTATTAATGAGGCCGACGCCATGCACCAGAGACTGCTCTCTCTCCATCAGATCTTGTTCCATCAGCAGAAGTGAAAACATTTTCAGTCAGAGGTAAGGCTGCTAGAGTAAAATCTAGGACATCTGGTTAACCTCAGCTGAACATAAATAATTTAGATCCCAGCCATTCTGGAGGAGTCAAGATATAAATTGCTTGGTTGTTGTTTGCTGGGTTTGGTTTTGTTTTTGGAGCACGGAGCATGGAGAACAGTCTCTATGTATCAGACTTGCCTTGAATTCACAATGAAGCCCAAATCAGTCTGGGGCTCGCTATCCTCCTGCCTCAGCCCGAGCTTACAGGCCCATGTCACCATGCCTAGCTCTGATAGTATGCTTATATTAAAAACATAAAATATATTTTGATAGAAAATAAATTCTGATATCAACTATTTTGTACAAAATAATTGTTGCTGAGGCCAGGGAAGTGGCTGAGTGGGTAAAAGTGCTTGCAACCCTGATGAGAACGTCCTTCTGTGTATGTTTATCTGATTGGTTGTTGAATAAAGCACTGTTGACAAATAGGGGAGCAAGATAAGTGGGACTAGGAATTGAGGAGGATTCTGGAAACTGTAGTAAAAAGAAGTCTTGTGATCCAGGCAGGAAGTGACATAGCAGGCAGACTCAGAATATAAGCAGGGACAAGCAGGAAATCGCTCTCTTCCTTTTCCTCTCTTCTCTGGGGAGCTGCCATATGATCCTGGCAAGAGAAGACACCTACCACTGGCATCCGATAAGTCTTTATAAATAAATAGATTAATGGCTATGGTTGATACTTAAGACAGAGCAAGCTTATGAGAAATCCTAGTCATTGGCCAGAAGCATGGTAACTAATATAAGCCTCTGTGTGTTATTTTGGGGACCCTAAAGCTATGGCAGAACCCAGGCAGCTGACAGAAAGATTTATCATTACACAACACAAGTCTGAAAACCCAAGCTCACTCCCTAGAACACATATAAAAAGTCCAATGGTGTGGTGCACATCTGTAATCACAGCCCTCCTCCAGAGAGATGCACAGCAGATACAAGAGAATCAGCCAGAAGCTCACAGCCAGCAGCAAGCCTAGGGCACTCAGCATAGCTACAGAGAGACCCTGCCTCAAAACAAGGTAGGAGAAACCCAGACCCAAATGCTGTCCTCTGACTTCTATGGCCCCTCTATGGCAAGTGTGTGTGTGTGTGTGTGTGTGTGTGTGTGTGTGTGTGTGTGTGTGCATTCACACACACAATGTGAATCATTAAAAAATGTACCCTGTATTCAGCTTGCTAAATATGACATTCTAGCCTCTCAGGAGGCTACCAAAGAGGCAAATACGGGTCTGCAGCCTCTACAAGGAAGAGGGGAAGAGTGAAATAGAAAATGTATGAGAGGAGGGTGAGGAAGTGGGGCTCCCACCCTCACCCTGACTGTTGCCTGTGGACCTTGATCAATACTACTATGTGCTAGACACACTGGGATAAGACTTGAAAGTACAGTGAGTATGACCTGAGACTCCTGCTTTGGGGCACTTCTCTACCCCAAAGATGTACAGGGACATTTCCAGTCTTGGGGAGGAGGAAATCCCTTAGTAGTCACAACAAGGTAAGTGACAGCTATGACAAATGTCACAAAGAGACAGCACAGAAGTCCCGAACAGCTCTCAAGAGGATCTAACCTCATATGAAGAAGGGAAGGATGTGGCCACCAGACTAAGGCTTTCACCTAACATGGCCTCCAGGGATTTCCCCCTACATCTGCTGCAGAGAACCCCCCACCAGCGTGACTGAAGGTAGATTTCACAGACATGCAAACATTCACAATGTTTTGTCTCACACACCTACACACCCTCTTGACTTATATATTCATACTCATAGACACATATGCTCTCACACATTCACACATATTCATACATGCTCACTGCACAGGCAGAGCCCACCCCCACAGTGACCTACAGTCACTGCCCAGCTCCTTTCCCAGCACCAGCAGCTCCATGGGGTCATCCGCTCCAAGCTTGAGTCGACTGTTTAGCTGTTCCTTTGAACTGGCCCCACAGACTACAGACATGAGGTGACCCTGGGCACAAGAGTATTAAGTGCATAGCTGAAACCAGCTCCAAAGCCACCTCTGCAGCCCAGACTTGTGCACATCTGGGCTTCACTGTTCTGCCATCCTCTCCATTTCTTGCTCACCACCATCCCCCACCCTGCAGATTTGCCCAGCAGCTCTGCCAGACAAATACCTTCCCCTGGCTGTGCCCTCCTCTTGGCCTCTCTGTGGGCAGTAACCCCTTAAGTCCCAGTAGAAGAAGTTGTAATCCCAACCACTGTCCTGTCCAAACTCCCCCAGATGTTTACAAGTGAGAGAGCCTCCCAGGTCCATTCATTCATTTATTCATTCATTCATTCATCCATCCATCCATCCGGCAGTTAGTACAGTCTTTATCCTACTGTAATGACAACCAGATACATATTCTGGCCCATGGGTGGGTGGGTACTTGTCAATGTGCAATCAATAAAGGCAGCCAATCAAGGTGCTGCCAGCAGATGCCTTCTGCTCTGGTGTCTCCACACTGAAAGCCCTTCAGAGATGTGTGAGCTATGAGCTTCTCCGCCTTTGATGGAAGGAAATGTGAGCACCCAGTGTGACGTCTCAGTGACATCCCTTGGGTGTAAACAAAAGAGGCATTTGCTAAATGCCTGGTAATCCGATAGTGTCATCAACAAGAATCAGCATTCCAGGGTGGCACCAGGACAAAAGCTTTGTCCACTCTAATTCTCCTTACAAGCCAACACTCTCCTCCTTAAACCTCCGGCCCTTTTGGCCCATGGGTCAGAGAAAACAAACAAAACACTACATCGTTTTATAAACAGAGTAAAACAAGAAAAGAGAAGAAGGAAAATGAGGCTGAAATGAGGAGGCAGTTTTAGGTTTAAGACTTAGAGAAGCCTGTTCCAAGCACAGCTCAACTTAAGCATCACTTCCATGTGGAGGTGTCTCCTGGCAGGCGCCTGGTCTGATGCAAGATTCCTTTCTTCTGCAAGCTTGCATGGCATTCTGTACACCATTCATTGGTTTGCACGATAGTTTTAGTCATGTTTTCCTTCACTGCTCTACAGTGAGTTCCTTGAGACCATGAACCATGTCTATCCCAGCTTATAAAGCAGATACCCCCATTGCCTCAAGAACACCTAACACAAAATAAACATCCAAAAGTTATGTTGCTTCTTTTAAAAATTACCATCAGCATCTATCAAGTGTCCCATAGTGTTTTACAATACAGCCCTATATTTCAGACTATTTTCTAGGTTAAACAATGGCCTTTGGCCATGTTTTTCATTGCTTCACCGTGTTGCATCACATTGGATATATCTTAAATTATTTTTCCTTTATCCACTGTGGGGCATTTGACACAACCTCAGCAGGAAGTGGAGAGCAGACAACTTCTTTGTTGGTATCTATGTATGTGGCTGTAATGAAGACTGTTTAGTTGAATGTTTATTCATGCGACAATCTGCCTTAGAACGCAAGGCCACAAAAGGGCCTTGCCCCAGAAAACCAGACCTGAGTAACGGACTGTACCCTCAGAAGACACTGAGTCACTGAGGGTTCCCAGGTGGCTCAGTGAAGATTCAGCAAAACCTCAAAACAGTTTGTTCAAGAACTCATGTCTCGTTCTGGTGTGTAGCTCAGTTGATAAGAGTGCTTGCCTAGCATACGTGAAGCCCTGGGTTCCACCCCAATCAACACATAAATTAGGTAAGGAAATGACGCAGGTGGAGCAGGAGTTCAAGGTCATCCTTAGCTACATAGGAAAACCATTTCTCCCTGGCTCTTTACACTGTTTGCAGCATGCTCAGATCTGTGGTTTGGACCCATGTCCAATCTCACCCTCTGCTAGGGATGCTTTTGTGGATACAGCATCAGAAGATGCACAGTATGGATTCAATGATGTCTAGCTGGTATTATATGCCCAGCACTCCTCTCCTGGTAGTCAAGGTCCAATAAGGAATTTAAGGATTAAGAAAGAGACAAATGAGGGGCTCGGGAGATGCCTCAGTGGTTAAATCTCTTGCTGCACACTCATGTGGTCTGGAACCACATAAATGATGGATGGGTGTGGCAGCCAGCCTATTAATTACAGCCTTAGAAGACAGAGAGGGGATCCCTAGAGCAAGCTGGATAGTGACACTAGCTGCGTGAGTGAGCTCTGGATTTGACTCCAGAACATGCCTCAATGAATGAGGTGGAAAAGCCCTGAGGACGATGCTGACATCCACCTCAGGCCTCTACATGTATACATACACCCATGTGTCCCCACACCTGCAAACAGCAGACATATATACAACACACACACACACACACACACACACACACACACACTCAGGAATGATGTAGCACAAAAGGGATCAGAAAGGAAAGAAACAGACAAATGAAAAAGTAAACAGATTATCTGGTGACTGTGGCCACGTCACACTCTAATCTAACAGGTGGCCACAGTGGGTCCACAGAGCTCCTGCTCAGCATCTGCAGAGCCAAATGCTTAGCTTGCTAAGGCTGGCTCTTTTCCCACTGTGCTGAGGGTTTGTTTAGGTCTCCTGGAGACAGTCTGGCAGTCTGCGGGCTCCAGGGCTCCCTAGGCTTGTCAGACAGATTGCTCTATTCCAGGCAGAGATGTTCCTTAGACAGAACACCATCTACCCTGTACTAGCCGGCAAGAGCTGGAGTATTCTAGGGGAGTGAGGGACAGCAGGTCCTAGATACAGTCCTGATTCATTCCTGATGCTAACTGGGTTTCAACCGAGGAGGCCAGCAGTAAGGAAGACCAGACAGGAAGAGCAGTTTTGTGTTCTCCATGTATTTTAAGATTTATTTATTTAATTTATGAGTGTTCTAACTGCATGTAGAACTTTATGCCAGAAGAGGGCACCAGATCTCACTACAGATGGTTGTGAGCCACCATGTTGTGGCTGGGAATTGAACTCAGGACCTCTCTCTCTGGAAGAGAGGCCAGAGCTAGTAACCTCTGAGCCATCTCTCCGGCTCTGTCCTCTGTATTTTAGGACTGCTCCAAGCACATCAAAGCTTGTTGGAATATAAATGTTTATGTTGCCGGAGCATTGGTGGCTCAGAAGTTACAAATTAAAATGCACTAGGACATCAAGAGATGTTGTCACAGGAGGCAAAAGGATCTTAGGGAGTAAGAGAGGGGGCTGCATAGGTAACAGTGTGTGGATTCAGATCCTCTAGCACATATGAGATGCGTAGGTGGACAAATTACAGCATTCCTGGGCCTAGGCTTGTTTATCAGTAAAAGGGGAGTAACACCGCTTTCCACACAGGACTGCAAAGAGTAAACAAAGGAACGAGAGCAAGAGGCTCAGTGAAATGTGAGTTCTCAGCTCAGGTGACGGCAACAAGGGTGGTGGTGAGGGTGGTGATGGTGAGGGTGTGTGGTGTGGTGACGCTGGTGGCAGTGTTGGTAATGGTGATGGCGGTGGCGGTGATGACGGTGGCGGCGGTGGTGATGTGTGCTGATGCTGGTGGTACTGGATGGTGTTGGTGGCAATGGTGGAATTAGTAGTGAAAATGTGGTGAGTGAAGAAGGTGATGGAGACAAGACGATACCATGTTGATAGAGATGAGAGGAGACAGGGGAAGGAGGCCGTGCAGAGGCCGCATCCTATGTACTCATGCATCAGGCTGTGAAGAGCCTCTCAGCCACTTCCCCAGTGGAAGCTGAGAGCTTACACCAGGAAAATGAGGATCCGAGTGCTCCGTTATGCATTTCTTTCCTCTGGCCTTATGGGTAAGGGGACCAAAGCAGGGTGGAGGTCATTGAGCAGCCTGCTGGGTACTTTGTAAGAGAGCAGCCACAGTGGCCTTCTCCTGCCAGAGTCTCTGCTCACACAAGGGGAGCCATCCTCCACGCTGAAAGGAGCAGGGCTCCCAGTTTTGGTGCCACAGGACTATAAGTAAGTGTGAACCTGCCGTTTCTCCTCAGCAAGCTGCTGCTGGAACACACAAGCAATGTGAAGTTCACAAAGCTTCCAATGGGGAGACCCGGAGACCCCAGAACTCTGCTCCATCATCCACAGCCAAGCCCCAAGAAGCTGCATCAGGCACCTAAAATTTGGTTTTCTCCTGAGGCAAAGATAATCCAAATAAGCTTCTTGGGAACCAAGCCCAGAACGTTCACTTCAGCAACGCAACACCCAAACCAATGCAGCACACTGGCAACCCCTTAAGAAAACCCTGTTGGAAATATAGGAAGATCAGTAAATAGCCGGAGTCTGATGGATCCATGTCAGGTTTTAGCACCATCCCTGACTCAACTCAAGTCCTGTTCTGAGCATTTCTGGTCATTTCAGGAGGCAAGGTCAGTAAAAGAGGAGGAGAAAGAACATTTGTTCTGGTTCACTTTCCTGAAGCTCTGTCGCCTCCCCCACTCCCTGTAGCCCTGAGGGAAGAACACACACCCTTGACAGTGGAGGAAACTGAGATAACTCCAGTGGGGTGCTGGGGAATGAGACTGCCATTTCCTAATACTGAGCTGGGACAGGTTACATCCGTTACGGACAGCTTATCTCTTGGAGCCATTAGAAGTCTCAAGGTAGGGTTAGAGAGCTGGGCCAGTGGTTCAGAACACTGGCTGCTCTTGCAGAGGATCCAGGTTCCATTTCCAGCACCACACGTGGCTCAGACACATCTGTAACTCCGGTGCCAGAGGATCTGACACCCTCTTCTGACCTCCCAAGGCACCTGGTGCCCATTCATAGGTGGGGGCAAAACATTCGTATACGTAAAACAAAAAGAAGTCCCAATGCCAAAGAAGCTAGGTGCTCCAAGCACTGAGGAGCCTGAAAGCCTGCTCAGTCCTTCATCTTCCTCCCGCTCCAGCTGCTGACCTGGACCAGGGGAGGAAAAGACAGAGCTGGAGACACTCAGGGCAGCTTTAGCTCTGCAGACTGTCTGTTCTCGAGGTGTTTTATTTTTAGGAAACTGTACTCCCAAATTTTCTTATGTTCTTTTCCGGAGGAGGAGACAACCCTGGTTGAATGGCGAGTTGATTCCAGTTGCTCAGACAAGAGCAACACTTAACACTGACAGACAAGCTACAAGCACCCCAAGACACAACACAAGCCCTCTTCACCCAGGTATCCCACACTGAACAGATCCTCTGGCTAATCCAATTCTAACTCTAGCGGGTGGGGAGCCATAGGACGCTGGAGTAGCGGAGAGTGGGGAAGCTCGGAAGGGACAGGGAACCCGTACTCACTGGGCTTCGGTGAACCAGCCAATACGCCTTCTCCTGGCAATCCAGCGCGTATCTGTCAGCTTTGTTCCTTTCCTTTCCAGTCCTAAAAAAAAAAAAAAAAAAAAAAAAAAAAAAAAAAAAACAAAATCTATGCTCAAGGCCAAGAGCGCTTCACATCTTTTAGACTAAGATAGCCTCCGTTCTTGATGCCCTGGACCACTTTCCCCATCTGCTCAAACAATTCCCAGGAATCATGATAACAGAGACAGCAAGCGCTGCTAACATCAAGCTCACACTCCACTCACACATGCACTGGTTCGTTTGATCCTACTTAACTCTCCCAGGGAACTTCCAACCTCATAACTTGATGAGGTCCCTTGTCTTGGTGAGGTCCTTACAGCTTGTCTGTCACTGTTAAGTACTGACAACTCAACTGTTGAAGGCTCTGCTGGGGCTACACTCTCTCTGGGAGTCAAAGGCTTGTGATCCTTCTCCCTGGGCTGCAATGACTTAGATGGTGTCACCATGACCAGCTCCAGAATCAGATCAGTGTTACCAACTTGGTTACTGGAGTGAACAGAGATGATGAGCACATAGGCCAATATTTGACTTCTCTGGCTTCAGACTAGTTTCCTTGCTTTGACAACATGGGGACAGACGCGTATCAGTCCACACCAGAGCTGTGACACAGCAATGGGAGTCTCAGAAAGTCCTATTTTTCTCCCTCCCTCTTTGTCCTTGGCTGTCACTCCAGTGACCAGTCAGAGCTTTCTCTCATCCCTGCTAAGGACTTAAAGGTTATCCTGTTTTGTCTAACCATCTCCTCTTTGCCCCTGCAGGAGGAAGTAATGCTGGGCCTCCTCCTCCAGAAAGGAAGAAGCTGCATTATCACACCAAGGGCACCGTTCAGTCTCACTTCCAGGGCTAACTGTGCTCACATTTATTAACGTCTGCTTTTCCAGGCAACGGGCAACATGAGATGACGCACACACCCTCCTCACGACAGAGTCGGTGGATTTATTTCCCCATTAATGTTCTGTGAATAACATAATAACATCCAGAGAGCCAGATGGGTGAGCCGTGCCATTCCAGCGGGGTGCTTTCCCAACCTCCTCTGGAAATTAAGTCTGAACACCGTTGCCCCATTCTTCCTTAACAACCTAATGGATTTTCCACTCAGGTAAACAGCCTGAGTCCTCAGGAGGATGGACCACAGGCAGCCTGAGGCTGGCATGATTTCTACAATGCCAGTCAGTCTTGTAAATAGAGCCAGTCTCTAAGGACCCCATAGACCTTTCTGGCTTTGCTCATCAGCATCTATGTGATACATACAATTGCAAGAGAAATTCAAAATAGCCAGTAAATGAGGATTTCATTTAGGATATCATATGACTTTTCTTCACAGCAGCCTTTGTTTAACCTTTTGTTCGTTCACGGGTTTATTGATCTCCCACTATGTTTCAATTACTGGGAGTCAAAACATAGCCCCAGCTTTTGAGTAGCTTTTAGTCTAAGCATTACATAAACACTCAAGAAGTAAATATAGACTTGTCTATGGCATTTGTACTATGAGAAAACATTACAGAAACTATAAAGCAAAAACAAGGATGCTCTCTGTAGTGGTTCTGAAATATGTCTCCATGCCATTTCCATTGGTGGAAGGGACTATTCCCCTCCCCTTAGAACCAGGTGGGGTTTTGTGCTGATTTCACCAATAGAGTGTCAGGCATAGCTTGTGCAATTTCTGAGACTGGGCCACAAAAGAAAGAGTTGCCACACTGCCATAAGAGTAGGAAAAGAGGAAGCAGAGGAGGCAGGAAGAGGGAGGGGGCTCCGCATAACAAAAACTACCCCATGGGCCAACCCACATGGCCCATCTAGTCTAGTGGTAGGATCCTAAATCTGAAGTCAGAGGCAGCCTTTGCGTCAAGGCATGGAGTTAAGGGGAAGCTGGTGTCTTCAAAGAAATGAGTCTTTTAGGACTCCCCCATCCCACAGCACCCGGAAGTGAAGAAAGGAGAGAATTTCCTAGGAGTCCAGAGCTGGCAGAGGAGGAATTGGGAGCCACTGAGAAGAGCTCTGAGACACAGCACCTGCAAGGGTTATGTCAGGGGGTGTGCGGGGGGGGGGGGGGGGGGGGCTGGGATTGCCCCACTTGGAGTGCAGAAGTAGAGAGGGGCATGGAGGGCTGGGGAGACAGACACAACTCCATCTCTGTGTTCCTGGGGCCAGCTTGGGGCTGGAACCCATTAGGAATGCAAAAATTGCTACACTGAATAGAATTTAATCATGCTAGCCCAACCAAGTAAATTTAACCAAGGCTCAGTTTCCCAACTTAAAGAGATAAAGAGATGATAATTATGACTGATACATTTCTGCCGTACCAATTTAAAATAAGATGGCCCCTGTGAGCACCAAGTGAAGCCTTGTAAACAAATATCAATGGCGTGTCAGAAAGTTCCCTCTGTGTTGCTTTGTCTCAAAGATGCCAGGCAGGAACATGATAGTGGCTGAAAGAGCAGTGAGAGATCTATCAACAGTGTCTCATGGGGGCATGACAGTTAATCTTTATTGTCAATGTGACCGGGTTAGAATTAACTTGGAAGCACATATCGGGACATGACCATGAAGGGTTTCTAAAAAGTTTAACTGAGGTGGGGAAACCTGGCTTGAGTGTGGGCTGCACCATCACATGGGCTAGACTGAATAAAAAGGCAAAAGCAAGCTAAGCACCAGCATTCATCCCTCCGCTTCCTGAGTATGGGCACCACGTGACCAGCCACCTTGTCCTCCTGCCACCATGGCTCCCCTGCCACCATGGACCCTACCCCCAAATTGTGCCCTACTGTGTCAGTCTGCCTGACATGCTGGACTGTGTCCTTTGTTTGCTCCCTAGCCCTAGCCTGGACTTCACCACATACACGCTCATTATGGGCTCGTTTAATGGAAGGAAACGGGGATAGGCAGCTGCATCAGCGGGTCAAGTGATCAATCCCATGCGTGAGAACCGGAGTCAGATCCTCCAGGACCCACATAAATAGATAAATAAATATTGTTTTTTTAAATCTAGGCATGGTTTCATGTCCTTGTAATTCCAACACTGGAGAGGGAGAGATGAGCAGATCCACAGAGTTCTCAGGCCAGCCAGCCTGGATCATTTGCCACTGGAGAGTCCCAAGCCAGTGAGAGGCTCAGCTTCAAGCAATAAGGGGGCTGGCAGTGGAGGCATCGGCATCTTCTAACCTGAGAATTGCGCACGCTCGCTCTCTCTCTCTCTCTCTCTCTCTCTCTCTCTCTCTCTCTCTCTCTCTCTCTCTCGCCCCCCACACCATACATACATATAAACACACACACACACACACACACACACACACACATACACACACACACACACCACACACACACACACACACACACACCACACACACACACACACACACATACACACACACCACACACACACACACACACACACACACACACACACACTCACATACACACACACACACACACACACACACACACACACACACACACACACACACACACACACACACACACACACCACACATACACACCATACACACACACACTCACATACACACACCCTCACAATTTAAGTTAAGTAAAAACAAAAGGGAAGAGGAAGGAGAGAGGAGAGAGGGCCAGTAGAGGGCCTGTGACCCTTTTCACTCACCGGTACTGCTCTTTGGCCTGCATGATGACAAAATCCCACTTGTAATTAATTTTTTTGTTCAGGAAATCATAGTTTTCCTAGGAAAGGAAAAACAAAATGAGGAGAGAGTCAGCCCCACAGGAAAGGCCACAAACAGCAGGGCACAATGCATCAAGCCGGCAAAGGACACCCTGACTCCCCACAGCCCAGTGCCTACTACAGTTTCACTCTCCTTGCTTTCATTTGCTTTGTTCAAAATAAATGTATCGCCCCAAAACTAAAAACAAACAAACAAAGCCGGGTGGTAGTAATGCAGGCTGTTAATCCCAGCACTCGGGAGGTAGAGGCAGGTGATCTGAGTTCAAGGTTAGCCTGTTCTACAGAGCAAGTTTCAGGACACCAAAGGCTACACAGTGATACCCTGACTATAAATTAATTAATTAATTAATTAATTAATAAAATGTATCCCAAATTTGACTAGGAAGAAAGGAGATGGAGGGTAAGAGTAGAAACTACATTCAACAACAGAGCTCAAGAATCTAGAAAGAGAGATGGGCCTGGTGGCACCAGCCTGTGACCCCTGCTTCTCAGGAGGCTGAGACACGAAGATCAGAAGTTCAAGTCCAGCCCAAGCAACACAGTGGGACCCTGTCTCAAAACAAAAAAAGGCTTTAAAAGAGCTGAGAGTACAACTCAGAACATTTGCCTACTAGAAAGGGAGAGGCAGGGAGGGAAGCAAGAGGGGAGCGAAGAGGGGTGAGCAAGAAGGCCTGAGAATTGAGTATGAAACTGTCACAATGCAACCCAACATTCTGTGCTATTAATATATGCTAATAAAGAATTCACAGAGATTAACCCTGACTTGATGTGATGGGTGGATGTGGATGGGTATGGACAAGTTTTCAAAGAATTAAAACCCATAACGATTATTGCCCTCTGCCAGCCTTCTGTACTGGGTTAGTTTTTATGGTCAGCTTTACACAACCTTGGATCACCTGGGAAGAGGGAATTTCAATTGAAGAACTGCCTTGATTGGATGGTCTGTGGTACATATCTATGGAACATCATCTTGTGGGGTTGTTATTTGATGTGTGAATCCCAGTCCACTTCAGGCAGTACTATTGCTAGGCAGGTAGCCCTGAAGTGTATAAGAAAACTAGCTGAGCTTAAGTCAGTGAGAAAGACAGTAAACAGCATTATTCCTCCGTGATTTCTACTTCAGCGCCTGTCTTGATTTCCCTCAGTAAGGGACTGTAACCTGGAAATATAAGCTGAAATAAACCCTTTCTTCCCAGAGTTGCTTTTCAGTCAGGATATTTATCGCAGCAATAGCATGAAACTAAGATACCTTCTGAAGTATCAGGCATGTTCTTTGAGAAATCTCACTCAGCCAAAAATAAATGTCTTTCCTATTGTTTTTACACCACAAATTTAAATTCAAATATATTAATACACGGATGTGTGTTATCATGTATATTAAGTTACAGCATTTGAGTACAACAATGGGAACAGAGCAGCCGCAGCATCCCCAGTAACCACCAAGGCAAGGGTGTAAATTACAGCAGGAGAAAACAGAAGTTACACATGGAAAAGAATGTTTCAGTAAGCTATAAATAAATCAATGGATGTGTAGATAGGTGTATGATGGATGGATGAATGGATAATAGATGATGAATGGGTGGATAATGGAGGGCTGGATAAATGCATGGATGATGGAGGCATGTAGATGTACAGATGGCAGATGAGTAGGTGGACTAGATGATAGGTAGACAGATGTAGAAGAGTGGATGGATGGATGGATGGATAGATGGATAGATGGATGGATGGATGGATGGATGGATGATGGAAGGATGGGGGACAGATGGATAGACAAACAAATGATGGATAGACAGATGTATTAATGTAGGGAAGAAAGAGAAATAGCTCATGACTACATTCCACTCAATTATAAAACTCCGCTTGGATATGTCTCTGTACCTTTTCATATTCTTCTAAAATCCCTTTCTTCTTGATATTTCGCTTAGCTAGATAGATGGCTGGAAAAGAAAGCAATAGCATTTTCCATCATTGTCATATTCCAAAAACCCCTAGGTAGTCAGAAAAGATGCTCAGCCAACTAGGTTCCTTCCTCTTCTCCCCACCCCAGCCTCCAGGGATAATTGCAATACAGATGTGAGCTGACATAAAGGTCAGGGTGACAGCTAGACAAATGTCACCCAAATGCAGCATGCAAATTAGCAGTGTGTTAGGCAAGGACAGAGGCATACAAGTAAGTGAAGTATTTACCATAGTCTGTGTCTTCAGCTGGCCATTGCTGAGTGGGCCAGAAATAAGGTGTCTACAAAAGAAAGCAGGGAAACCATGGTTACCCACTGGGCTGGGACCTCAAGGATCCTGAGCCCTGGGATGAGAAATATAACACTACCTTATCTCTCTGCACTATTTCTAAATCCCTGATCTGTGAGGATATAAGGCCAACTGGCAGGCCTTTCCAAGGTCTACCCCACATTACCACCTAAAATCAAGGTCAAAGCTCACCTGAAACCGGTAAAGACTGCTGTCAGGCTTGAGGATGAGATTCTTGGGGTCTTGCAAAGGATAGATGTAGCCATACTTGACAATAAAGTTGCCCAAGTTCTGTGCCTCTGAGGAGAAGGAGTTTCCAGATAAAAGTTAAGAGCCGGACCAAAACCAGAATTTCATGGCTCAGCCCATCCCTAAACTCCAAGAGAGTACCCTATCCTTACAACCTCTGGGAGAGAGGTTCTTTTTTAAGGATTTGTTTAATTTCTTTATGTGAATGTATGCATATGTAGTACATGAGTGTGTGAGCATGAACACGTACATGTGTCTAACTCAGAAACCAAAGTCAGGTCTCTTTCTCGATTGCTCTCCACCTCATTGTTTTCAGACAGGGTCTCTCATGGACCATGGAGCTCACCATTTCAGCTCGAGTAGCTGGCCAGTGAGTCTACAAGATCTCTCCTGCCTCACCTCCAACTCCCAGGGCTGGGTTCACAGGCTCGTGCTGCTTTTTGCATGAGGGCTAGGAATTTGAATTCAGGTCTTCAAGCTTGTACAGCAAGCACTTTACCCACTGAGCCATCTCCCCAGTCCTTGCCTTTGCTTTTAACTCTGGTTGCTTCATTCCTCAAGGTCCTGTCTCTCCAATTTAGGTGTAAATTTTTAGCGAGCCCTGTAAAGCCTCCTTTGTTGTTGAATACTGGTTTAAGGTGTGTTACATTTACTTACACTGTGGAATATTTGTTTTATGATGCAGGATATGTTGTATTTGTTTATATCTGGTTAATGCTGTGAAGCTGTGTTACTTTGCCTGTCAAAAACACCTGATTGGTCTAATAAATAGCTCAATGGCCAATAGCTAAACAGGAGAGAGGGATAGGTGTGCCTGCCAGGTGGAAATAAACAGAAGGAGAAATCTAGGCTTGAGGAAGAGAGAAGGGGAAGATCAAGAAAAGGAGGAGAGGAGGATGCCAGGGGCCAGCCACCCAGCTATAGAGACAGTCACAGAGTAAGATGGAAAGAAAGATATATAGAATAAAGAAAGGTAAAAGACAAGAAGCAAAACGTAGTTAAAGAGAAACAGGATAATTTAAGTTAGAGAAGCTGGCTAGAAATAAGCCACGCTAAGGCCCAGCGTTCATAAGTGAGAATAAGTCTCCATGTCTTTATTTGGGAGGTGAGTGCCAGGCTCCCAAACAGTTAAAAAAAAAAACAAAACAAAACAAAATAAAAAAAAAAAACACTCCTTTTTGGTTTCCCCTGTAGCACTGCATGCACAAGCAATCCATAACCGCACAGGCCAAGGCCTCACCCAGGTTAGAGATCCAAAGGCGCTGGGTGATCCATTGTAGAACATCACCTCCTGCAAAACAGAGACGTAGTTGATCAATGTCAAAACCTCTTCACACAGGCCAGGACTTCCATGGGCTCCTCCACCCTGTGCATTCTCACTGCTTGGTGGTGATCCTGTCTCTGAGAGACCCTGCCCATTCACTCAAATAACTCAGAATGGTTCAGATCCACTTCGACCTGACCCCACCAGATCTGCAGCTCAACCCCCACTATGCACTGTCTTTTATCCACTCGTAGGTCAGGTTCACGTTTACTTTGAGGCAGTGTCTTACTGAGTTGCCCAGGCTGAGCACTAAATCACTCCATATAGTCAATGTCGTCTTGAACTCGTAACTCTTGTTTCCATCTCCACACTCGGTCTTTACCTCGTTTGCTATCTTTATCTTTTTACCACATAGTCATTTAAAGAGTACCACTCATCAATTAAACAGGAAACAGACTAAGTCCAAATAGGGAAAGAAAAAAAAAAAATAGGTCCAAGGCCAGCGAGGTTTCTGAATGGAGTTTGGACCCACAAGAGTGAACCAAAACCAGGGACAGGAATTAAACAAGGGTTGAAGGCAGGGATGGTTCTCCTACACTCAAGTCTCCAGGTATGACACTTAGTCAGGAGCCAGAGAATTCTAAATTCAAACCTTAAAGTTGGTGTGAAGGTACTTTTATCACAGTGGAGGAGGGAACCTATTTTAGTAACGTTTTGTAGGTTGATACAAAACTTTGGGAACTAGAATGTGGGCTCCCTTTGTACTCTTGCCTCAGGCCCTGAAAATCTTAGGTTCTGGAAGGGCACTGCACAGAGCTAAAACTGTAAAACAAAAGGCAGGAGAGGCGGGCAGAGATGAGTCAAAAGAGACAATGCACCCAGCTACACATCCTGGAGCATTTAGGTTTATCTAAGGATGGAGACAAAATAAGTCCAGAGAAATCTGGAGCTACTGTGGGAGTTCTGAGCTCATTTCTCAGCCTGGAGCCTCTAGCCTCATAGCCAGACGCTTCTTGTAGAAGGGCAGTGACAACTCCAGAGAAAAACAAGGTGCCCAGCACCAAACCTCCCAACTCAGACACTATCTGGTACATGCCACTGGCCATACTCCCCACATCCTCAGCCTGATTCCCAAAAGCAGAGTCTGGTCCCCACCTGCATGGGAACTGGCCCACAAAGCATGCCAAAGGTTACAGCTCAAGACCCTATCATCAGCATCTTTGTGGCCACCCAGTCATAACCGATACTTCCCTCTTTGGAGGTAGGGATAGAACATTCTTTTTATAGCCTTCCAAAGAGGTCCATTATCATCTACTTGTACTCCCTGGACATAATTATCTGACATGGTTAAGTATGAACAACCTGTACCTCTTCCTTATGTATCCTGTAGGCTTCGACGGATAACCAACCATTGTCTCTGTCAGTACCTACACGCTACCACCGCTGCTTCCAGCATCTTCACCTCCTGAGACTCTTAGCTTTGACTCACCCCAGTTGGCTGTTCCAAAGCAAAGCAAAATGCTTCATCTAAAATCCTGCTTAACATCCTAGGCCTGTGTGTGTCAACCAACATTCCACTCCATGCCTTTCTTTAAAGGCATGCAGCTTGCAAGATGGGCCCCAGGCAGACATCAGACTGATTAGCACTCTCCACTGAGAAGCCCAGGGCTTTCTCATCCACTTAACTGCTTCCTGAAATAGACCAAATGAATTTACAGTGCCACTAGCATCAGCACCACAGGGACTGAGCTGGCAGCATGGCAGGCTGGCTCTTCAGGCTCCACAGCCGACTGTTCCCGGAAGCTCTGGTCCCTGCCATGGAAGGCGCTGGATACACATTTGCCATCATTGGCTCTGCCTTGGCAGGATGGGGCCTCCTCCCTCATGATCTGTTTCTACAGAAGGTGGAACTCAAATGAAGACAGGCCAGATGGGTAACCTTACCCAAATCCAGGAACCACATGTAAGACCCCCGCCACACACACACTGACATGGGGTAAGATGGAGTGTAAGTCTCAAAGCCAGTCTCAAATTCACTCATGAATGGGCTCGTTGCTATGGGGACTAGTTCTTAACCTCTCCCTTGTTTCAATACTGGGAATTGAACCTAGGACCTCATACTTGTTAGGCAAGAGCTGTACCACTGAGCCACAGCTACAGCCCTCTTGGACTTCTTTATAAGTCTATAGCCCCATCTAGAAGACAGGGGGTGTCATACCTACCCCTAACTTTATCCTGGGTTTTGGCAGACACAGGGGAGGAAATTGCCAACTTCCACAAGCTATGAATCAGCTACCACACGCTGGGCCCTTGAGCACCGTGGTCCCTTTCATCCCTGTCACCTTCCTCTCAGACAGGGTTTTCTGTTACCACTTTACAGAGAGAAAATGAGAGAAGGGCTTGGAAAGGGGGTACTTGAGGGATTAAACCCCAGGTGTCCCACTCATGTCTAGGGCTCTTTGCAGAGCTGACTCAAAACCAATTCACATGCATATTCAGTGAGCTTTTGTTAGGCATCCTGATACACACACAGTCACTCCAGGCACTGAGGTTATCAAAGAGCAAGACCAGAACTTCCCACTGAAGGGTCCTCTAGTCCCGAATTAGCAAATTTAAGGCAGAAATGACAGCCACCGGGATATCTTCAAGGACAGCTGCCTCTTACCACAGCGAGAAGAGATACCCCCAGACCAAGTCCTACCCCAGGTCTCCACTCTTTGGAAGCCAGGGCCACTTGGAGTCCCACTCTACCATGTGTCCCTGAACTGATCCAAAGCACTCCAATCAATTCCCATTTTGCCCCCAACATACCAGAATAGGGCTCCTGTTACTTGTTCTGAAGGAACCCTTGACAAGGCATTGGCCCCATCCTGGTTTCCTCACATGGTAATCCCTGCCTGAGAGAAACATCTCAGGTTCAGGCATAAATGAACACGTGCTGCTCAAAGGCCGGGCATGCAGCAGATGCCTGATGAGTGGTAATGTCACCCATCAGTGCTCTGTCCCTCCCCATGTATGTCAGTACCCATAAGATAGTTAGGATAGATATGACCACTCTGGTGGGGTTTTTTTGTTTGTTTGTTTATTTTGTTATGTTTCTAAACAGGGACACATTCAAAGCAACCAGATGGGTGATGGCAGGAGACAGCTCATCTCTACAACATGAGGTCACCTCATATGAAGAATACACAGCTAAGGTGCTGGGGATCCCTCAGTTGACGTGCTTTCACACACAAGGGCAGTGGTATATTGTTTATGATCAAATAAAGCTTGCCTGGAGATCAGAATGCAAAGTCAGCCACACTAGTTAGTCATAAAGGCTGCGCAGTGGTGGCACACACCTTTAAACCCAGAACTCAGGAGACAGAGGCAGATAGGTCTCCTTGAGTTCAAAGCTACCCAGGGCTATATGAGAGTGAATCAGTCTAAACGAGAAACAGAGCTGATGCCTTTAATCCCAGCACTGGAGAGGTATATAAGACAGGAGCAGGGGCTCAGAGCTGCCCATTTAGTCTCCAGATACATTGAGGACAGGATCTCCGCAGCCTTGGTAGAAGTAAGACCTCTTTGGTGGCTTGGCTGCTTTGCTTCTCTGGTCTTCAGCTTTAACCCCAATATCTATCTCTGGGTTTTTATTATTCGTGTTATGCAGAAGCTTGAGGACCTGAGTTTGATTCCCAAGACCCATTTTGGGAGGTTTGTTTTGTTTTGTTTTTAAAGCCAAGTGTGGTAGCAAGAAGGCTAGGGAGACAGACAGGCAAGCTCAAGTCCAGTTAGGGACCCTGTCTCAAAAAACAAGGTGGATGACACCTGAGGAACAATAACTAAGCTTGACCCTCTAAATGTGTGTGCAGAGAGAGGAGGGGAGGGAAAGAAAGATAAAGAAATACAGTCAGGTCATGGGTAGGGTCAGGAGAACAGGTTCACAAATCCCTGGCTCAGAGAAGCAGTCAGCTTCTGCAGGCAGCAGGCCTTGCCATGACATCAACTCTATTACAAAATCCTATCACAAATCACGGGTAACAGAGCAAGCAAAATGCATTCTGATGCTCACACCCAACACACACACACACACACACACACACACACACACACACACACACACTACCCTCCCCAAGCGATGCTCTGTAATATCCTTAACCCTCAGGAGGAGGAGCTAGGGGCGCCATCCCCATGGCAAAGCTCAGAAGGATCTGAGTAAAAATCAGAAGGGTAAAGGAAGACAAAAGCCTTGGTTTCCTGGCCAAACCACAGTAAATATTTTAGTTTTGTAAACCCAATGCAGTCTGAACACAGACATGTATTTCACCTTTGCAGCTGGAATGGCAAAGCAGCTGTAGAGCACACGTTATAGAAATAAAACTTTGCTTATAAACACAGGCTATGGGCAGTTTGGCAGGTATCTTAGTTAGGTTTCTATTGATGTGATTAAAAAAAACAACAACAACTATAACCAAAAGCAGCTTAGGAAGGAAAGGGTTTATTTGGCTTATGTATCTCAGGTCACAGTCCACTGAGCAAAGCCAAGGCAGGAACCTGGAGGCAGGAACTGAAACAGAAGCCATGGAGAGGTGCTGCTTATTGACTTGCTCCTCATGGTTTGCTCAGACAGGTTTCTTATAAAACTCAGGACCCAGGGGTGGCACTGCCCCCCCTCTGTGGGCTGGGCCTGCCCACATCAATCACTTCACATGAAAATGCCCTACAGACTTGTGTACAGGAAATCTAATGGAGGTGTTTTCTTACTTGAGTCAAGCAAACAATAAACAATAAACCAACCAGGACAACATGTGTGCTCAAGTTTGCCAACATTCCTGTGGGTTTTGTTTCAAGTCACAACCCAGTCCAGAAAGTCACATCACCTGTCATGGCGTGAGGGACGCTGGTGACCAAGACCCTCTGGTTCTGCATCCTGACTCCCGTCTCTGGATTCTGCATGTCCTTCACCAGTGCTTCAATCTGCAAGACAGAACAGGAAAAGCCTGCTGAGAGGAAAAGTCATCCCAGCAGCTTGTCAAAGCACAAGCAGGATCCAAAGATGCAAAGGGGACTCAGAGACTTCCAACCTGGCCCAGGAGACAAATGGACACTAAGTAGCTATGGTGCAACTGTAACGACACATGTGTTCTGTAGACAGAAGCCTCCCTTGTCTTTCCAGGCAAACAGAAAATACCCATCTTCAAGAAGCCAAAAGATATCAGACGTGTAGATGCCTAAAGAAGAAAGGATAGCTATCCAGAAAAAAAATCATTAAACAAAGAATAATCTGACTTATGGTACCAATATCTGTACAGGGTAAAATCTCTCTACCTATATATCCTTACTTCCCAGTACAGTAGTAGTCCCAATCCATGTAAAAATCAAAACTGAATTTGGAGTTGGACTGTGACTCTCCTTCTCTAAATCCAAGCATGGTGTTAAAAGAAAAATTCAGTTTCTGTCTCATATCAGAAGAGTCAACTGGTCTGAGACAGAAAAAAAAAAAAATCTAGGGACTGTTATTGTCAAAACTCTATTATCTCTCAAAAAATTCTAGTTTTCCTCATACTTACTTTCATTCTTACTGACACCTTTCCCAGTATGCATACCTATAAAATTTAAGCTTTCTATGTTGATATTAATGTTTAAGTCTTCCACAGTAAGCAATAAAATTTCCTAACAACAATCTTTAAAGTCTCCAAAAAACAGATGGGGCCCCACAATATTGATTCTACTTGATTCAACTTGATGTCTTTAAACTAGTAAACACCATTCAAGGGTTAGTTTGGGACTATACTGCTCTAGGCAATTCCAGTCTAGCTAGCTGAGATGGTGCACCTTCCTATAACACTCTGGCCAGAGCTTCAGATAAGAACTTCAGTCAAGCATCTCCTGCCCCTCAGAGACTAGCTACAAATGTTACAGATAGTCCTCTCGAGAGATTTTCCGTTGCTTCATTTTTTTCCTACAGGATGCCCCTTTTCCCTACAACTCAGAACCCCTCAAAGGGATGGATCCTGACGGGGGGGGGTGGAGGGGCAAAGGCTCAAGCTCACACTGCCCTCAACAATGACAAGTCTGGTGGACAGAAAGTGAGAGAGGCGTGGGAGGGAGGCAATGCCCTGTGACTCTGGGAGACAGAGACCCAGAGGAGACGAAGTGCTAGTTGAAGTGGAATGACAGACGGAGGCCAGGTCATGACAGGCAAGCAGCTGTTTCTCGGGAGCATTTTGGAAATGTGCCCATAATAAGACAAGAATGTGGAGGCAGAAAGAGGTTTTTCAAAGATAGAAAAAGATAAGGTGGTCCATGGTCCATTCAGAGTTACTGCAACAGTCCAGGAAAGAAATTGTGGGGCTTCCTCCTTGCCACCACCCCCTCAAGTTGTCCCAGCATAAGAGCAGACGACCTCTGATTCGGCTACACAGGTCCCCAGGATGCTTTTCTCACTTTTTTCCTCTAGTATTTCAGGAGGCCTACCCCCACCATCACACTCAAAGATACAGCTTTACTCCCTCAGATGTCCTGATCCCCTGGTTGTTTTTCTATAGATTTCAGCTTCTAACACACAAAGCAATTGCTTTCAACATATTGTTTATCATTATTGTAATAGCATATTGTTTATTTAGTGTGTTGTTTACTCAGTGTCTCCCTTTACACCTAGAAATTTCGCTCTTGGAGGCTGGTCTTTTTCTGCAATGTTTCCTGCTGTATTCTGAACACCTGGAGGAGTATCTTATATACAGGTGATGCTAAACAAGCTTCAGATACAAAAATTAATAAGCAAACAAAGGCAGCGTGGGGATGATGGTTAGGAGACAGGGTTCTGTACACTCTGGTTGCTGTGGAACAGTCCTTTTCTACACTGTGACCATGTATTACTCTCATTGGTTAGTAAAAAAGCTTACATGCTGTAGCTGGGCAGAAAGTTGGGTGGGAAAGCCAAACTGAGAATGATGGGAAGAAAGAGGGAGGAGTCAGGGGAGACACGGGCCAGCTGCCCAGGAAGCAAGACATTCTAGAGGGCAGGTAAAGCCACTAGCTGTAGGGGACATTGTAACCACGCCTGCTAGGCTATGTCAGGGTGAGATAGGGAAGGTTTAAGAGTGAGGGGTGCACATTGGAGGCTCCTTCTTCCTTTTCATCATCGGCTTGCTATACTTACTCCTGCCCTGCCGGCTGGCTAGGTCGCTCTGTAAGTAAGGCATCTCCCTAATAAATACCCTTATATTTTTACCTGACTCCGTATTGGTAATTCCCCCATTAACTAGCCACATGGCAATACACAGATTAATAGAAACGGGTTCATTTAAATGTTAGAGTCAGCATTTATAAAATTCACATTGAGACTCTGAGTCGGTTAATTTGGGACCAGGTGGTCGGAGCAAGAAACTACCAATTACACTGGTAAAAAGAGAATTGGTTGCACTTGGTAGCTGAGTGAGAGTGACAGACACGATGCCAAGGTTTGTGACCTATCTGACCAGAGTGGGTCAGTTACCAGAAAAGAAAAATCCCAAAGAATGACTGTGAATGTAGCTATGTTAGAGCCCTGCCTAGCCTTATGGAGGGCCAGGGTTCAACCCCCAATGCCCTGAGGGGAAGTAGCGGAAGGGTGAGGAGAGGAGGCATCGAAAGGAGGAGAGGAAGAAGGAGAGAGAAAGACAAAAGTAGGCACATCACTTCTGCTTTGGCACACTTACAAAGGGCCACTGAGAGACTCACGCTACCTGGAGATTACTGCCCCCCCAACACACACACACAACGTACAGAAAAAGGAAGAGGCAGGAGACAAATTAAAAAGTAATGAATATCCAGAAGAGTGCTGAAGCCAAAGAAAATTAACAAATAGTCCAAGGAAGCTTGAAGCATGGCAAGACATCACAAGGCGATTACCTTAGACTCCCTTTTAACTGTTGAGACTACTTTATCTTCTGCTGGGTTTGGGGGCGGTGTGGAGGCACATACCTGTAATGCCAGCATTCAAGAGGAAGAGGGAAGACAATCACAGCAAGTTCCAGGCCAGCCAAGGTGACACGATGACACACGGTGAGACACCACCACAATAAAACCAAAATAGGGGGCTGGAAAATGACTCAGCAAGTAAAGGTATCTCCTTGCAAGGGCAGAGACCTAACTTTGATCCTCAGACCCCCATCAAGGTGGAAGGAGAGAGCCAAGCCCACAGGGCCGTTGTCTGACGTCCATGTGTGCACTGTAGCACACACACCAAACACTCTCTCATACACAAATAATAGCTCATTTAACTTAAAAAGACAATAAATAACATTTTCCTCAGAATATGGAGGCACTTGACAGTAACCCCAGCACTTGGAGGGTGGTGGTGGTAGCACTGTTGCAAGTTCGAGACCAGGCTAGTCTACATAGTGAGTTCCAAGCCAGCCGGGGTTACAGAGTGAAATTTTGTCTCAAAAAACAAAAACATAACAGCAACAAAGTAATATTTCCTCTTGAAAAAAAAAACCAAATGAAAATAAAAATGTTTTATACACTCAAAAGAAATGAGCTACATGCTTCTCTCGTTGTTTGTGGTTGATGCTGAGCCAAAGTTCCAAACTTTACCTCCCTCAGGAAGTCCCCAATATAGGGATTACCTTGGCCCCTCCCTAGAAGAGCTTCCTATATGACCATCAGTGCTTCAGCAAACAGGTATAGCCCTGGACAATGCTGGGAAACTAAAGAATAATGGTGGACCATAAGCCTGAGAGTTCAGTGTCAATGGCTGAGTGCTATCATCTCCAGGTCCTCTGGAGAGATAATCCAAGATCTCAGTAGATGTTAAAACCACAGACAGTGGGGCTGGAAAATGGCTCAGTGGTAAAGAGCAATGACTGCTCTGCCAGAGGACCTGGGTTCAATTCCCAGCACTCACAGGCAAAACATTAATGCAAACGAAAGTTTAAAAAAAAAAAAACAGAGATAGTATTAAATCCAAGATATATTAATTTGTCCTAAATATACATAGCAGTGATAAGGTTTAATTTATATATAATGTACGGAAAGTATTATGGTTTGTATCTGAAAAGTCCCTCCAACAAGACATGTGTGTTGAAGCTTGGCCTCCAATCTAAATAGAAGAGGGGCTTGGAGAAAATAATTGGATCATGGGGATTCTAACCGATGGGTTAATCCATATATGAGTTCATAATCTGACAGACTATTGGGGGTGATGGAAATGTAGGGGGAGGGAAGGAATTGGAGGGTAGGTCCCTTGGAGACATATCCTTTCAAACTATATTCTGTCTTCTCTCTTCAGACCCTTCTTCCCCACTCTCTCCTTGCTCTCTCTCCATTTAGTGTGTTTAGACTGAAGTCGATTCCAAGTTAACAAAAGAAAAAATTGAAGCCACTGATAAGGAGATAATGCTATAACAAGATACCATGAAGACCAAATAGATTGATAACAGGTAGTTTATTGGGGAAAAGTACTCCCTCAAGGCAGCCAGTGATCAGGTTTGCACCTGAGCAGGAAGGACCCTGAAATGCTGGTCATGCAAAAGACCACATGAACACAAGCCCTGCAGAGGGCTGGGAGAATGCAGAGCTCCCAGAGTGAGTCTTAGAAGACGTGAAGAAGGTGGGCAGTGGGAAGATCAGATGGTATGTAAAGGAGAAACCCTGATTAAGAGGTACCTCTGACCACGCCCACTCTGACCACTAGGGCGTGGTCAGAGTTCCATAACAACGGTTTAAGAAGGAGGGAGGTGCCCACCAGGCTCTCTTTTGCCTGGGTGAGCTGACTAGGAAGCATTTCAGGGTCCTTCCTGCTCAGGTGCAAACCTGGTCACTGGCTGCCTTGCGGGAGTACTTTTCCCCAATAAACTACCTGTTATCAATCTATTTCTGACTCCATTTTGTAAACGCCTATAATGGTAGACACAGGTTTCCAGACTAAAAGGCAGCTGGAGGCACAAGCTTGGAATAGGAACCAACACATGAGAACAAAGAACTCCCTCTGTCTTTCCCTAATCTACAGCTCCATCCTGAGGCCTGGGAGCTGCTCACACCTGGACATACCCTCGGGACTTCACTAATGCCCAAAGCAAGCTGATCACTTGCTTTTTCTCAATTTAACAGACTGTTCACAAATGAACATACCCTCAGGACCAGCCACACACATCCTCACTAACACCCAAAGCAAGCTGATCACTTGCTACTTCTCAATGTAACAAATTTGATTCTATCACCATTGCTTTCCTGTGACTTAACCCAATGCCACCTCTGACACTGCACAGCCACTATGATAAACAAGTCTTTTTTACAGCTTGAAGGTGCTTGTGGTCAAAAGCAAAATGAACCCCAAGTTCTCATCCAGCCCCAAATTCCTTTTTCTCTTAAGTGAAGAGCTTAGGGCAGCCCATTTAAGAACATGGGATTTCCTTTCTCTAAAGTGGAGACCATGGCAATATGTGCCTCAATGATACATAAAGTTTGATAATAGCACAGTCCCTAATTAAGCAACTATGTTAGAATGCTTAATAAAGAGAGACATCTATGTGTATATGCACATGTTCTATATAGGGAAAGACATATAGGGTAACTATCCCTCATCCGAAATGCTTGGTACCACAAGTGTTTTGGATTTCAGATCTGGGACATTTGCATATACATGGCACATCTCAGAGATAGAAACCTATTACATCTGAACATAAAATTCATTTTTGCAATTTTGTTGCATGTACTGCTTCTGACATGTGGCCAAAAGGAAATGTTATGCAATATTCTAGAATGCTTTTCACATGAACGTGTGTGTGTGTGTGTGTGTGTTGTTTTTGTTTTGTTGGTTGGTTGATTGGTTGGTTGGTTTGGTTTGGTTTTGGTGTTGGCTTTGGCTTTGGTTTTTTTGGTGTGGACTTTTTTTGACTGTGGCATCATTTTGATACCCCAAAAGTTCCTGATTCTGGAGTGTTTGATTTCATATTTCTAGACTGTTTTTATTAGGGGTGCTGGGAGTAGCATATATGCAATTAATGCATCTTTGGAACTTAGCAACAGGTCTATATTTAGATGCCCAAGAGTAAAAACCCAGCTCCACCACTGAAACAAATTCATGAATTTATTGATCACTGGGAGGGTACAGAAAAGTGAAAGATATACTCCTAGACAGCAGAGATAAACCCTAGTCCTCAGAAATATACTGCCAAGTCCTCAGAAAGTGGCAGAGACAGCTACGTGAAAATGAGTTAGCTAACATCAAAGCAAAGAATCCGGGTGCCACAAGAGCCCAGCTCAAAGATCTGTTCCAATTTGGAAGTGAGAAGCCTTAAGTAAATTGCTGAATTTGGGGGGCAGGTGGCATAGCTCAGTGGTAGAGTACACACTTAGCCCGCATGAAGCCCTTAGTTTGACACCCAGAATCCAAAACCAAGAAACAAAAGCTGAAGCTGAACATTTTATTGATTGCTCGAATCTCCATAAACTAAAGCTTACCATTTATTTATACCATTGTGGGGATATTGTGGAGACTAAGTGTGATCAAGCATTGAAAGCAGCAGCATACACTATAGTATTTATGAGATCAAGATCACACACTAAATTATAAACCAAAAAATAAGGACAATGCTGGTGTGTTAAGAGCCAAAAGAGAAAGGTGACTAAAATAAACCTCCCAAAATTCTTCAAAGAGGGTGAGCAGAATTGCCTTTGGTCTTGAAGACCCAGCTGCACTCTGAGTAGGTGATGGCACAGAAGAGCACTGAACCTCTACAAGGTGACATGAGGAAGCTGACACTTGAACCCTTGTGTACACAATGCTTCAGACAGTGGTATAGACATTGCTCAACAAAATTGAAAATTGACTTTAAGGACCTCTGTGATCCAGCCATTCCACCCCCAGACATTCATGTGAAGGGATTGAAATCAGGAACTTAAGAAGAAATCTGCACCCCCAAGTTTACCCCACCATTATACTCAATGGACAAGATTTGAAAAGAATGTAGGTAGCTGTGGACTGGTGAAGAAATAAATAGTACGTGATGCCAGAAGGCAAAGCTGCAATATTCAAAGATTTGGATGAGCAGTGTGGACACAACTCATTTTGTGAAATATGAAATAAGTCGGACACAGAAGACAAGTCACTCATATGAAGTATTGTCTAAAGGCAAAAGCAGCCTATAGAATGCTGATGGCCAGGCACTAAGAGGAGAAGAAATGGGGATTTGCTAATTTATAGGTATAAAAGAACAGTAAGTCCTAGAAACATGTTGTACAACAATGGGGAGTTATTGTTGTTAATAATGCTGTGTCGTACATGTAAAGATTCTAGCTAGATCTCATGTTAAGTCTTACCACAATAAAATAAAATTAAAAACAGAGAGAGACTAAGCCAGCTGCAGTGGAGCTTAGAGATCACTTAGGGAAGCCCTGAACTTCGAAGTTCTACCTGCTGCCTCCCACTCAGCCACCTTGATCTCAAGCTGGAGGGCTCCACCTTCTCAAGAGTGTGGGCCTATGTCCTCATCCAGCACTGAGGGGTATCGGATACCATTTCATCTTTGTTGCAAAACTAGCATTTGCAGCTAAGCCACCATCTCAAGATACAATCTGAGATCAGGTATGTGTCCAAGGCCACTCCCAGACACAGGCCAAAGCTCAGCCTGAAGGTGAGAGACAGCAGCACCAAAGACTGTCCCTTTATTACACATTTCTGTCTGAAGACATTTTCCAAGCTCACAGTAACAACAGGAATGGATGGGCAGGGTCTATAAAGTGCAAGCCACAAAACCATGAGGACCCAAGTTCAATCCCATGTAAAACTCTGGGCATAATCCATGTAATCGCAGAGTCATGTCCCCAGCCTATCTTGATTGCTGAACCCCAAGTCATCATGAGAGACCCTGTCTCAAAAACAAGGTGAATGGCCCTGAGGAACAATACACATGCATACACATAAGCACATATGCAAGTGTACACACACACACACAACACACACACACACACACACACACACACACACACACACACACACACACACGCACGCACCTACATCTCAGATCCACCCAGAGCTTCAGTATTTGGCCTTCAGTGAGGTAAGACCTTGGCAATGTCTCAGGCCAGAGGTTGGCCATGGGGTCAAGAATCAGAAAACCCAGTAGAGACTGTGGTTGGGCTGGGAGATAGCTGCAGCCAGCTGAGCCAGTCGAGAGACCAAGGAAGCCATGTAAATGGAAAGGCGTAGAAATGTGAGAGGGGTCGTGGCATTTGGCGCAATATTCTTAATGTAACTTGCCAAGAGTTCTTAGCTGTGAGTCTCAGATACACAGACTGCTCCAAGAAGCACCTGATCTCCTGAAGTTAAAGCCAAGACTTCTTTTTCTCATGTTAGCTGCCACACTGAAAGGCTAAATTCACTTAGCGCGCATGTGTGTGTGTGTGTGTGTGTGTGTGTGTGTGTGTGTGTGTGTGTGTGTGTGTGTTATGTGTGTGTGTGTGTGTGTGTGTGTGTGGTGTTGTGTGTGTGTGTGTGTGTGTGTTTGTGTGTGTGTGTACACTTGCATATGTGCTTATTGTATGCGTGTGTATTGTTCCTCAGGGCCATTCACCTTGTTTTTGAGACAGGGTCTCTCATGATGACTTGGGGTTGTGCTGGAGGACTGTGAACATGTCCATTATATGTACATGTGTGCCTGCGTGTGAGGCTAAAGAACAGCCTTCGCTGCTGTTCCTTAGGCAAACTCACCTTGTTTTTGAGGTTCTCTCACTCACCAGGCATGCTGAGTACAGAGTCCTGGGGACCCACCAGTATAGGACTCCCCTATACTGGGATTACAAATGGCCACCGCCGCAACTGGATTTTTTTTTTTTTAAGGTGGGTCCTGGGTATGGAACGCAAGTCCTCATGCTTGCAAACCAAGCATTTCACTGACTGAGTTATCTTCCCCACACTCAAAATTGTTTTGTTAGATGAAACAAAGTTGCTTCGTGCAAACAAGGACCCATATATTGGAGAAGAGGCCGGATCCCGCCTTAAAAGTTAGAACCCGAGTGTCCCCAGTAGAAAGTCGACAGATTTGATTCCTTGTCTTTGCATTTAAAAAAAATACCTAGTTATTAAGAATTTGCAAATAACCTTCAGAGGAGGAATAATGAGAGTTATTTTAAAAGCCACAATGAGGGAGTCAGATTTCTTTCTAGCAGGTGTGTCACCCTTCACAAAGAGGAGAAGCCCGTGGGAGGGGGCTCATCACTCTCGCCTCAGGGAACATTGTGAGGGAGTCAGCACGCTGGGATTCCGATCAATTTTTCTCACTTTCCCCCTCAGAAATCCCTCTGAGGGGTCTCCCCAGTCACATAAAACTGACAGGATCTTTTAGCTCATGGTGCCATCTCTGAGAGACTGTTATAGGTTGAAGACTGTTCCCAAATTCATATATTGAAGTCTTCAGCCTCAGTATCTCTGAACATAACTGATTTGAGAAGTGGGGTGATAAGGACCAGGTGTGGGGGGATACGCATGCAATCCCACCCAGCAATTGACAGTCAGAGGCAGGAGGATCAAGCAGTTGGAGCCAGTCTGCATTACATAGCAAGTTCCTGGATTAAAAAACCAAAGGCTGGGTCTGGCACAATGGCTCAGTGGGTAATGGTGCTTGCAACCAAGCCTTATAAGCCAAGTTCAATCCCTGGGAGCCATATGCTGTGAGGAGAGAGCTGACTCCCAAAGGTTGTCCTGTGGCTTCTACATGTGTGTGGAATGAAGGTGCACATAAACTAAAAAATGCAATAAAAGAATATTTTTAATTGAAAGAGGAAACCAAGGGCCAGTGGTAGAACATGTCCTCAACCCCCAATGACCTAATCACACACACACACACAGAGAGAGAGAGAGAGAGAGAGAGAGAGAGAGAGAGAGAGAGAGGGAGAGAGAGAGAGAAAGAGAGAGAGAGAGAGAGAGAGAGAGAGAGAGAGAGAGAGAGCAAATGAAGTCATATGCATAGGTCCTGCTCCAGTACAATTAGTGTCCTTATGAGCAGAGGACTGTACCCTAGTTGAGAAGATGATGAGATGGCAGAGAACAGCTATCTACAAACCAAGAGGAGGGGCTGCAGAGGAACCCATCCCTGCTATAACTGAGCTCAGATTTAATCTCAAGGACTATGAGAAAGTGTCTTTCTGTTATTTAAACCACTCAGCCCGAATGGAGTTTCTGCTGTAAACTTTCACCCTGCTCAATGTCCCTCAAGAGATAAAGGACAGTCACATCCATCCCCACCCTGCTCCCAGGAAGACCAGCTTCCAGTTCCTCTCAAGATAAAAAGAATCAGCCTGGTCTCGTTCCCAGGTGACACAGAAATGCCATAAAATCAGGCCACCACTGGGCCCCTGGATGACCCTGAGTTGGCCTCCTAGATGCACATGCTCCAGGCTGAAACCTGACAGGGGGTGAGACAAGGACCCACAGCATCAAAGCGATGGCTTTGATGGTTCTGACAACCCACCTACCACACCCACGCTGCTCCTCAAATTAAGGAGCTGTCACTCACAGTGGAAGATCTCAGGGGCTGGAATTTTCCTTTACACTAGAGAAGGCTCCCAGGGGGGCATTCAAAACCAGTGCTTTCCTACACTGAGATGGGAAAAGCGACCAGAAACCACAGGGTTGTTCTTCGAATCGAGGAATGTGTGACCTTGCAAATAAGTTATGGTCAGCTCAACTCAGTAGATTAAAGACATATACCAGCACTCTGTGTATACTCTGGTATATGGTGATCTTGACCCAAAATCTGCTCTTGCTACCCTGTTCTTAGACCAGCAAGGCATTGCAGGCAACCCCAGCTAAGGACAGCAGTGAGCAGCTTCTACTGCTTCCGCTTATGTGTCTTGTACATCTCACACCTAGCCACTAAATCCTGTCCCATTGGAAAGTCCTCCAAACCACTCTGAACGATAGTCTCTGCCTCAGTTGGCTCACAGCCTTCAACATGTTCTCCAGATCATTCTCCTAAGTGATGAGATTAGGCATTCACTCACCATGTCTGTACTTCCCCTTCTTTATTTGTTAAAGACGTGTCCAGTGCCTGGTAGAGTATTAATTAGTATTTCATGCTAGTAAAATCCCAATTGTTGCCCAGTGTCTCCAGGGACCACTATTTCAAATGTATGTTCAAATCACCTAACAAGTTCTTCTAGAAAGACCAATGCTTGGGCTGGGGATGTAGCTTGGTTGGTAGGGCGCCTGCCTACAGTGCATGAAACCCTGGGTTTAACTCCCAGCACCACATAAACTGGCCATGGTGACACACATCTGTAATATCAGCACTTGGGAGGTGAAGGCTGGAGGATCAGAAGCTTGAGGTTATTCTCCACTGCCAGCCTGAGATACATCAGTCCCTGGCTTGGTATCAGCATTTTCGAAGACGCAGCCAGTATCAAGAAGCACTCATGCTCTCTCATCAGAATTGCCCCTGTAGCATGTAAACTAGCCCATCGTATTCATCTCTGGTTTTAAAGACATCAAACAGCATCTCATTAAACAAAGAAAGCATCAGATCTTCACCATGTCATGTGAGCACCCCAGCTGTGAGCCTCTCTTTCCTCCTGCCTTCCCATCCACCCACCTCAACACCCAACCCATGCCCACTCTGGGCTGGTGAACTGGCCTCAAGGAGCCTTTCATATTGATAGGCTATCCTACATGTCTGCATTTTATATCAGCCTAAAATGTTGCTCATCTTCCTCCTTTCCTGGAAAAACATTAGTAGTTTTTCCTAACTCAGTTACAAGCCTCCTTATGAAGCCTTACTCCCCGATCCCAAACAGCTTACTTCTCCCACACGGGTGCAGCCCCCAACAATGTCTGCCACAACCATGCACCACCTGTCTCCTTGTTTATCCAATATGTCTTTGTCACCGGACTCATAGCTCCTTGGCACCTGGCACCCAGGGTTTCAATTTGTATACCAAAGAAAAAAGGATGGTATGAGAGTGATACCTTCATCTGCCTCAGCCTCCTTAACACCCCTGCTTCTCAGTCCCTGCCTAAGCAGAAGTGAGATGCCAGAAGCCACACAGAAAAGCCAAGTCACCTAGCAGAAGGCTCCTTCCCATGGCATCAAGGAATCCCCAGGGCACTGGTAAGTGAAAATGGCTAGGAAGGTGACTATGGCATCGCTGAGGTATATGGAGCAGTACCAGAGCAAGGGCCCATGGGGCCAGAGCTATTCATCTGTGTTCTTCAGTTCACCACATGTCATCAGCTAATCCCACAGTGAAGGCCTGGCGGGTGGGTCTCCAACTTTCTGTCACATTTGTCTTTTGAGCCAAGGTCTCACACTCACTACGTATCTGCGATGGCTAGTTTTTGTGTCAACTTGACACGAGCAAGGGTCATTTTGGAAGAAGGAATCTTAATAAACGAAAGGTCTCAATAGGATTGGCCTGTGGGCCAGCCTATAGGGCATTTTCTTGGTTAAGGACTAATGTGGGAAGACCCAGCTCACTGGAGGAAGTGCTATCCCTGAGCTGGTGCTCCTGGATGCTGTAAGACACCGGGGTGAGCAAGCACTGGAGAGCAATCCAGTAAGCGGTGCCCCTCTATGGCCTCTTCCTCAGTTCTTACCTCCAGGTTTCTGCCCTGACTTCCCTCAGTGATGAACTGCTACCTGGAAGTGTGAGATAAAACAAACCCTTCCCTCCACAAGCTGCTTTGGTCAGGGTGTTTTATCACAACAAAGTAATCCCAACTAACACAGTAGCCAAGGCTGCCTTTGAGCTTCCCATTCACCTGCCTCCACCTTCCAAGTGCTGGGATTACAAGCATGCACCCCCATAACGAGTGTGCGAGTGTGCGTGGTGCCAAGGAGTGAATCCAGGGCTTCGTGCATATTAATTAGACATGCTGCTGACTGAGCCACATACCCAGGCCTCTGCACCCCTTGAACAAGCCCTGATATCCCAGATGAGTGGCAACTGGGCCAAAGGGCATTCTCTCCTGACACTGCATTGAGCTTGAGGTAGACCTGTACGATAGGAACCTTTGACTCACAGGAGGAGGAACACTATCATTCTCTCTGCCTTTGGGAAGAGCCCCATTTCTAGGGTGTCTGGAGATATGAGGGGGTACAGAGACCTGTAAATTGATTCGCTTAACTCTGGGGAAAAAAAAAATATCTCGTTACTCATTCGGGCCACCCCAGTGGTCGTCTTAATTTACAATAGGCCATGTCACTTGTCTGTTCCAGACTTTGCCATGGTTCCTTGGGGTAGGTAGGGGATCAAACTGCCCTCAAGGCATTCTAAGGCCTCATTATCGTTGTTATTGTCCCCTCCGTCTCCTTCTACCTTTGTGCCCTCTCCTGGGCTTTAAAATATGTCTTCTGCAAGACAACATTACCTCAAACTCACCAGATTTCCTGTGCATTTGTGCCTGGAAACCCTGGGGACATGTTGTTCTCTGTACCCTCTATCTATTTTTCTATCATCTATCTATCTATCTATCTATCTATCTATCTATCTATCTCTGCCTAGACTCTCCCATTTACCCTTCAGTTCTCAGCTCTGGGTCCCCCAAACACACAAGCCTTCTCACAACCTCCTCACCTATTCTACACCATAGGAAAACTCCAACCACTGTACCACACCTGCACAGAGAGAGCCACTCCTGCATTGTTTCCAAGGTCCGCCTTTCTAAGCCCTTCTCTGTAAGGGATACTAGCCACTGTCTGACAAAATAAATGAGATAATGCCTGGGAAGCCTTGCCCACCTTGGACACAGCACACATCATAACACACAATGAATGAGTGGGGCATTGTTCCTGCACCTGGGTCCACATTCTGCTGGTCCGAGCCCTTCCCTAAAAGTCTGACTGTCTAGCTCGGGTGGATAATGGCTGAGGATCTCCTACCACAGGCTTCTGAGGCTCTGTGGCGCTCTGTTCTGCCCATTGGCCTAAGGGGCTCTGTGATCCAACCCAGGACCCCAGTGTACACAGATGGGATGCAGACAGGATCCTTGCCAGCACAGGACAAACAGGGAAGCAATGCTGTGGGCGAGGAGGACAGAGTCTGTAAACCTAGGGAAGGAAGTCACTTCCCCATGGAGTCAGAAGAGCCTGCTTCACAGAGTGGGAGTTTGGCAGAGGGGGAGAGGGATGTTCCCATGGATGCCTGGAAGGGTATGTGGTTCCTAGAGAAATGAGAACATTCATGATCGACAGCTCCGAGTGCTTGGGCTGCTTTGCTCTTATTCTGGGAGGGTAGGAGTGGAAGCTGGCTGAGAGGTAGAGACAGGGAGATAGTGGCATCAGGACCCCGAGCAGCCAGGCTGTAAAGGGTGGACAGTATCCCATGAGCCCAGGAAGCCAACTGGGAGGGGAGGATCATATGAAAGAGGTCACTCAGTTTGCAAAAGAAAACCAACGTGTATGAAGGATGCCGTGGAGGAGGGGGAGGCAATGAGGTACATGAAGCAGGCTGGGAGCAGAGGCTATGTGGAAGAACAGGCTGGGGGCGGAGGGGGGAGGTAAAGGGGAGATGAAATAGAGGGCAGCGACTGAGGTAGAGGTGAGGAAGGTGGAATGGAGAGGAGAAGAGGACAGGCTGGGGAGGAGGGGAGGAAGGATGGGTGGAGGTAAGATACGCTGAGATCAGGGGGAAGGAGACTGGAGAGCAAGACAGCACTCAGAAAGCCAAGGGAGTGGATGCTTGTGATTCAGTGAGCACATGAGTGCTCCAGACAGGTCCTGTAAGCCTCCAAGCCAGAGCCGTCCTGCACGGGAGGAGAAGACAACAGCTGGGACACAATCCCAAGATAAGTGTTTTACTTTTGAACAGCAGACTTGGGCAGCTTCTTGTCCTTTTAGGAGCTGGGAGCTGGCTGTTTTCACTCGTCTGAGTGAGACAGTATTGCTTCTGTTCTCGGCATAATACCCTCACACCTCTTCTACCTGGCTTCGTGAAGATGACCGGCTATGATGAATGCCCCGATGTGCCCAGGACTGCCCCTCTTTCACCATCTTGTAGATTAGGACAGTTAGTCACCAACTGTACCCAGTTGCTAAGCCCCAGCTGCTCAAGGCAGGACCCAGCTTGTCACAAAGTATCGGGCTAATTCTCCTCAACAGGATAATCCTAAAACGAGCACTGCACAGTGAAAAGTGGCATGAGCCAGAGGTAGGACACACAAGCGACCTGAGACCTAATCCTGAGGAAGTCTCTTCCCACGCTTTCTAACTCAAAAGCCCAGAACGAAATGAACCACTTTGTCCCCAGACACACCACCCGATAGGTACATTCCACCTCCCACATGTCCATGGTGGACGGACACCCTGTGCTGGCCATTTGCCATCGACAGGAAAAGGTTCAGACTGTACAGAAAATACACATATTGTCATCCTCGGGCGGGGCGGGGGGGGGACTCTCAATCTCTCAGATCGCAACATTTTCCTGTTCTTTTAAACACACACACACACACACACACACACACACGGCGCAGGGCGGCGCGCGGGGGGGGGGGATCCTGCCATTTGGTATTGGGGAAAATTCTCAAAATGTTCATTTAATAGCTGATACCTTGTAACAATATCAGCTGTCTCAAATCCCCGCGCAGCCTCTAGCACCCTCCTCTGTGAGTAACAGGTTGTTTTCGGCCTCCAGCCGACCATCACAGCTGCCTTCAAATTCTCTACTATAAACAGTTTACGCGAAAATCATTATAGTTTTTAAATGCAACACATATAGCAAAGAAGTCATTTAGTAAAATTGAGCAGCGTGGACCGACCGTAGAGGGACACCCTCTGCCCCTGCCCAATCTTCCCTTGGACACTCCACATATTGGGTCCCCGCCCACTTGCCAGAGTCCAGGTGGGGGACACCCAGGGTACCTTTTGGAGAAAAGCCATCCTCGGCCTGTACTGCTGGCCTTGGTGTCGGATCGTCATTCTGGACCCTGGATGAATTCACGACCACAGCACCAGTGGGAGCGAAGAGGGGAAACCCCCAAGTTCACAACCAGCCTGGTCCGCCCCAGCCTGGGCGTGGACCGAGAGGCGCAGAGAGCGGAGCGCGCAGGGCCCAGAATGTCGCCCGCCGCCCCTCGACTCTCCCTCGCACCCGCCGACATGCAAAGCAGCTGGAATTCGCGCCAACCAATCAGCGAGCTGCGCCACGCGCTCATTAGCATGCAGTGCGCGGGCTCCCACTTGCCACCAGGGGGCGGCGTCCCGCTCCACCTGGACCAAACGTCAGGTAGGAAGGGCCGATCAGGGATGCTGAAACCTGTCCCAAGGCGTGTGAGCCTTGCTAACCTAGGAGGAGTTTGTACAGAAGCGGGACAAAGCACTCACCGACCGACAAAACTCAGAGGAAATGGGTCTTTGCCGTGCCAGCTTGCTGAAGAGTTGGGCATCTTTGGATAAGTTAATGTTAACAATTCCTTGAGGGAGAAATAAACATTTGAAACAGGTTCATGATACCCAATAGGAGTGTCCATCAAGCTTTTAATAGATAAATGAGTAACGCTGTGACTGATCTTAAATAAATATTTAAGAAAAAATAGCAGGTGTGACTCTTATTTATTGACACAATAAATAGACTAGTTGGTCAGATGTTGATTACAAGAAGGGAAGAAACAGCAAGGTGGTGGTGGCGCATGCCTTTAATCCCAGCACTCGGGAGTCAGAGGAAGGCGGATCTCTTGAGTTCGAGGCTAGCCTGGTCTACAGAGCGAGTTTCAGGATAGCCAGGACTACGCAGAGAAACCCTGTCTCAAATAAATAAATAAATAAATAAATAGTTAAATAAAATAAATAAATAAGGAAGAAGTGGGTGGGGAAGACAAAGGAAGCCTGCATACACTCTTTAGCTGTATATCCTTGGGAAATTTCTATTTTACTTCTCACTCCTGCTGTTAAATTAACCTAAAAATTGAGGAGACGAAGCAGAATAGAGGCTTCCAGGATATCCACTCACACCACAAATTCATAGCCTCCCCCACCGTCAACCTGTATGGGGAGACTGTCACCAACTGATGGGCCTACATTGACACATCCAGAAAAACTGAAAGGATGAAGCTCCTAATTAGTGACCAAGACCTTTTCAGCTTGGTCATATCGAGTCCTTTCTCCTGTCTACACAAGCGGAGTGGAGATCCAGGGCAGCGTGTAGCATGTTTAACCTGGAAGAGAACAAAGAGCTTTGTGTCCTAGTGGGGCTCAGTCAACTGCCTTTAGCATACAAGCCCTTATCCGTTACTTTTTTTTTCTTTCAGGCCGTATTAATTTGTAAGAATCTGTTGACAGCTATGGCCACTCTCAGAAAACATGCTCACACACACATTCACATAACACTGATTCAAGTTTGCAGACGATGTCAAAGGGCTCATGGTTGGTTGCCTTTGGAGCCCTTTCAGAAGCCCATGTATCACAACCGTCAATAGAGAGGACCTGAGCTCTCCAGAGGATGGTTGGTGGTGAGGACCAGAGTTCCTGCCAATCAAAACAGACCTCTGAGAAGCGTGTCCCTTATGTGAGCTGGGATATCAGGAGAGAGCTGGAATATCTTGATTTTCCTTCATGGAAACATCTTCTGTGGTAAAAGTTACACAGAACACACATAAACAAACAAAGCTCAGGGTTCCTTCCGGCATTCCTTAAGTCTGTAACTTCCCAGTAGAGAAAATAGAAGTGACTTCCTAGGACAATGGATTGGGAACTTAAATTGTTCAGGAATAAATAAGGGCAAAAATACAAGTTGTTTTTTTTTTTTTCTTGTATTGAGTTCTAGAATAGGAGAGGTCTTCGGAAGCCTGCTACTGCCCCTACTATTTCTTCTTTTATCAGGCTTCCCTCTCAGGCGATCACATTTTAGAGCACCTTCCTAAGCTCATTGGACCAGAGATGCTTGGAAGGCGTGCCAGAAGCCACGCCCCTACCTATGATGTACTTCTGCAAAGTTTAAGTTAGATAATTACCCTTGCAAATGTCAACTAGAGCCAGATAAAATGGAGACAAGAAGAGTCTGGGGTGAATGACAAACTGGATTTAGAAGGAAGTCGCAATGAAAGATGAGCAGAGGAAGCCAACAAGCACAGAGAAGCCAATGAACTGTACGGGCAGAGAGCAACCGAGGGACTGTGAGGCAGGTGAGAATTCTGTTGGGGCAAAGTTGGGACAGAGCCTTCCCCGGGGCAAGACTGTCTTCATGAGTCTCCCACATAGCTGAGTCTCTATGCCCTGCAATCAAAATGCTCCAATATGTAATTTGATAGTAAAGGTTTAGGTAATGTCCTGGAAAAGAAATTGACGCCATTAACCTATTTAAACAGCAATTATATCGTATGCCCGGCATTGCACTGAAAAGTCTGGCATTCAAAGCAGACTGTGATCCCATTTCTGTCTCGAGGAGCTTACAGTCCCATGGAGGAAAAGAATAATTGCATAAAACCAATTCAAACCACAATCTAGACATGACACAATACAGGGCTTTGGAAAGACCTTTTATCTAGTCTGAGTGGAAGACAGTTGTGATCAGGGAGGCAGTCCAGAGAAGGGGTCTTAAAGGAAAAGAGGTGGGGTCAACCATGACACGGACAAATGAAGGTACCAGAAGAAAACAAGAAAGGATACAGAGCAAGAGAGTCAGCATGATTGGAAGGTGGCAACAAGGAGTCCGATGAGCACCGGGTCACAGTGCCGATGCAGTTTGGAGGAGCTTGGGTCTGTGGTGGAATGGGAAGGGGAGAAGGGAAGATACTGAAGTGATAAAGTGTTCTCTGTTGGGTACAGTGCCGTGGGTAAAGTGCTTGCCATGCAGGCCTGAGGCCCTGAATTCAATCCCCAGAACCCGCTTTTGTTTTTTTAAGAAAAGGGGAATATTAAAGTATGCTTGTAACTCTGGCATTGGAAGGAGACAGGCATACCCCTGGAGATTACTGACCAGCCAACCTAGCCTATTCGATAAGCTTCAAGCCAATGAGAGACACCATCTTAAAAAACAGCGTGGACTGCTCCTGAGGAAGAACAGGAAAGGCTGTTCTCAGGCCTCCAAAGCTACACACATGAATGTGCACACCCACCCTTCCCACACACAGACGTGCACCCATACAAACACGCACATACATACACATATTTATACACACAACAAATCTTTTTAAAGGTGACCACCTTAATAGGAGTGGTGGTTACACTAGTAAATTCATCTATTAACACTCAAACGAGTATGCTGCTGGAATCAGAGCACGTCATGGTACATAAACAATACCTCCACCAAAAGATTGACCCCCTGGGGGCTGGAGAAATGGTTCAGGGGTTAAGAGCACTGGTTGCTCTTCCAGAGGTCCAGGATTCAATTCCAAACACCAACATGGCAGCTCACAACTAACTATCTGTAACTACAGTTCCAAGGGACCCGACACCCATGACAATAACACCAATGCACATTAAATAAACTTAAATAAACTTTTTTTAAAAAAATAAAAAGGAGACAGATGACTGGGAAGTTGTGGTGCAACCTTTAATCCCAGCACTTGGGAAGCAGAGGCAGGTGGATCTCAGTGAGTTCGAGGCCTCAAGTTCCAGGACAGCCAGGATTGTTACACAGAGAAACCTTTCCTCAAAAAACATGAGAGAGAGAGAGAGAGAGAGAGAGAGAGAGAGAGAGAGAGAGAGAAATTGACCCTCAAATCCATTGGTATCTTACAAGTCAGAGGTGCACAGTGCTAACAGCTAGTCCTGTGACATTATTACAATGAGTCTGTCATTGTCTTCTTCATCACTATTACCCGTGTCCTCATCATCATTAGATTCAGAGCCTAAACTTAGGTCACAGTCCTAAATGCTATGCAATGTATTCTTTAGTGCCATGAACCTTGTCCCCAAAGAATTAAATCAGCTTTGAGTATGATGGTGTGTCATCCACACAAGCTGCAGTGTCCTTCAACGGTCTAAGGTCATCTCGATAGAATGTCTGCAGAGTTCAGTGCACCTTACCAAAGGCCAGGGATACAGAGCTTGGAGACATGTCTCTCATCCTGTGTTTCTTCTACAGTCTGGGAGAGAAGGTGGACCCCACACGTGGATATATCTGACTGCTCTGAAGCAAGAAATTCTGTAGAGAAATTTCTTAGAAATGGGCCAGTGTTTAAGGAGTCACTAGAAAATGTGGAAAGCCCAGAGAGAAGCAAGTGTAAGAAGACATTCCCATTACCACAGCCCAAAGGAAGGAGAGATGGCGCCCTAAGTAAGAGACAGTCTTCTCAGAGAGAATCGGGTGTTGTCAGACAGAACTCTGGGAGCAAACTGGATTTCTCTCCTCCTGCTCCTTGTCTCCCAAGTGGCTGGCACCGTTCCAGTCTGCAATGAAGAGGGCAGCTCAAATTTTTAGGGCCAGCCTCCAAGAGCAGAGTCTGGTAGCACAGCCTGAATCACTAGGTATGGAAGGGGCATGGGAGAGACAAACTGTGAGGTGGCAGCAGAGAACACAAGTGTCTGTGATGGTATAGACGCCCTGAGTTGTCTTAGAGTAAGTACAACCCATGCCTTCGAGCACTTTAATCAGCTCTGCACTGGCACCGGCCCACTCCTGTAACAGCCAACATCTCCCTGGCTTGGACATAAATGGAGTTGGGCTCACCTGACTCCCTGGGCCACTGTCCACACTGTTGCTATTTGCATTCATGTGAGTCTGTCTTGTTAGAAGTTGTCACAAGTGTGTATTACATTTGTAGATGAAAAAAAGAGAGAGAGACAGAATTGAGAGATCCTCCTAGATGCTAAATATCTCTCCTTACTCCCATTAGACAAACAATGCCTCCTGAAGACCTACTAAGACCTAATTTTCCACAAAGGGACCATGTGGGGCCAGCCAGGTACCTCACTGGTCAGCCACAGTTGAACAAAATGAAGTAGAGGCTGTGTACACCCTTTTACAAAAAGAAATTTCAATGACCAGAAATCATCTGGAAAAACATCTTTCTCAACCAGGATTTATTTGGAAACTGTTTTTAGCCCAGAGGTAAACAATCCTATATTACAAACCCCATTTATCTTGTCTTTATTATCCTAAATTAAGCTAATTTAGGTGCATGTTCTGTAAGTAGGGCTAGAAATGAACAAAGGAAAAGGCGACAAAATTACTCCTTCTGTCCCTCCCTCCTCCCCACTGGGCAGAGTGCCCTTCTATCTGCCTACCAAGCAAGTCATCCTGCAACTAGTGACATCTGTTAATCTTTTTTGTTTTTGTTTGTTTGTTTGTTTGTTTTTTGTGTGTTTTTTTGTTTTTTTTGTTTTTTGTTTTTTGCTTTTTTTTTTTTTTTTTTGAGACAGGGTTTCTCTGTGGCTTTGGAGGTTGTCCTGGAACTAGCTCGTGTAGAACAGTCTGGTCTCAAACTCACAGAGATCCACCTGCCTCTGCCTCCTGAGTGCTGGGATTAAAGGCATATGCCACCACCACCCAGCTCTGTTACTAGTAATATCTGTTAATCTTTTTTAAGTGCATTACTAATTTTCATTCTAGAATATTTGGAAGCATAGAATTTTTAATTAGTTTCATTATTTTGTGTGTTTGGGTGTTGTGCCTATGTGTACATCTGGGTACTATGTGCATTCAGTGTCACTGGCAGTCAGAAGAAGGTGACATATGCCTGGGACTGGCATTATAGACAGTGGTGACCTGACATGTGAGTGCTGGGGATCGAGCCCTGGTCCTCTGGAAGAACAGCCAGTGTTCTTAACTGCTAAGCTAGTTCCCCGGTCCCTCTATAGAATTTTTTATTGTCACTATGGAAAGGCATATTTTTACAATGTAAAATAGGCCAATTCTAAGAAAACCCCGGTGCTCATAAGGGTGTGTGAAGGCTTGAAGACACGAGATGTGTGCTGTAGTTGCTGTTTTTCCTCTGACTAAATGGATGGCATTTTGAGTAGCTTCATCAGGGTGTAACTAAACTGCTCACATTTGAAATGTATAATCAAACAAGTTTTAACATATGTACAAAACAATACACACACAATCAAGGTAGGGAATATATCCATTACTCCCAAAATTCTTGTGACCTCTCCCACACAATCCAGATCTGCTTTCTGTTGTTACGGATTACTTTATGGGTGACTTTGATCAAATGTCCTAACCTCTTCGTCTCACCAGTAACAAGAAGGATCCAGACTTGAATTAAAAGTAACCTTCAGTTTTAAAGTCTATGAGGTCAATATTCTAAGTCAAGTTCCTTTTTAAAATAAGCCAGTCCCAAATGGTTGAGGGTGGCATGTAGTCCCCCCTATAAAGTGAGCCTGTCTGCACTAAGACCACATAGGATGGCACAAGTCGGGTGGTGGTGTAATCACAGAGCGATGGGCATGAGGGAATGAGCAAGAGAGAGAGTTTCAGGAAAAGAGACCCTGGGAAAACTGACTCCTTGATGCACCAGATTTGCATTGAAACCCCTTTTTCTGGCCAAGAATTGCCCAACCTGAAAAGCGGATGTGAACAGGATGTGTAGCAGCCTGCAATACCTAATTTAAACTGTCAACTTAATCTAACCACCACAACTGTCTCGTTTCTAGAGACAGAGTCTCACTCTTCAGGACAAGCTTGCCTGAGACCACCCCCTATGTAGCCCAGACTGACCTCAAGCTCACAGCAATCCTCCTGTCTCAGCCTCCCAAGTACTAGGACTACAGCCATAAGCCATTCCGCCCAATGCCCTGCAAGAAAAATGTTGGACATCTATTGCTTACACTTGAGTTAGATGCTGTTTTTGAGGAACAACCTCCCTTTGTGCTCTTTTCTTTTGATTCCTTCTAATATCGATTTCTATCTCTCAATCATCTGTCTCCTTATCTGTCTCCATCTCATTTCATGACTCTGTGGCTAGAAAGTCTAACTGGAACAGACTATGAAAGAATGAACTATATTAGGGAGGCAAGTGGAAGGCACTGAGGGTATTTGAATAAAAGGGAGGCATGCTAATAGCAATCCTTCAGGAAGAGTCAGTTCCCTGGCATGGTGCTTTTAGCCTGCTTAGCCACACCACCTCTGGGAGCTTACTTTCTCCTTCTCATCTATGACAGTAGCCTTTTGGGTTCAAAATACAAACTATTCCGCAAACGCTAAATTGAATCTTTTGTGGAGCAAGTGCTCTTAACTGCTGAGCCATCTCGCCAGCCCCATATCAACCCTCTTGAGAGATGATAATGGGCAGCCAAATCCTCATGAAGACAGTTACATAAAGACCAATTACAACCCTGTACAAAATCTTTCTATAAACTATAATTGTTCTATAAACTGAACAGGTTCTCTCAGGACCAGGGAACTGGGTGTCTTTGGAATAACTATAGTCTCGATGACTGTAGTCTGAGAGTTCTAAATGAGATCTACATTGTGAGTGTTTGGAAACTGATGTTCCAATCCATCTTTTCCAACTATGTAAATTTTTGAGTTTCAGATGGACATGCTTCCAAGAAAGTCTTTTATGGTGGAGAAATGAATACCAATGTCATTTGTCCAACATCACCATCAGAAGATGTTACCCACTAGAAAGGCTTCTGATCTAGCCTGACCTTACTCACTTCTCAGCACACCTAATAAAGACACTATCTTGCTGCCTCTTAAGATCCCTTTCAACCTGGGAAAATGGCTCAGTGGGCAAAGTGATTGCTATGAAAGCCTAGGACCTGAGTTTGGATCCCCATACCTGTGTAATAGCCAGGCATTACCGTAATCCCAGAGCTTCAGGGGAGGGTAGAGATAGGCAGATCACCAGAGGTCACTACATCTGTCATTGACTTCTGGCCTCCACACATATGTGTGTATGCATGCACACTTGCATACACACACACACACACACACACACACACACACACACACAGAGAGAGAGAGAGAGAGAGAGAGAGAGAGAGAGAGAGAGAGAAATGGAAGAACACCCTCTCTACTTTGTGTCTATAAATTTCTGCACTTGAATTGTTGGACTTGCAGAATAATAGCTGATATCTTGAGGGAAAATTTGATCTCTCTGAAGAGAATGGCTGTTTTATAATAATGTGCCAATCCACACAGGAAGAGATGAACTACAAAGCAGAAAAAGGAAGCAGAGTTTCAGAAAGCAAGTCAGAAGATAAGTCTGTTCCTGGAAATCATGTGACCACACATGGCAGTTGAGTCCAGACCTAAGAAAAAATGGGTGTGCAATCCCCATGATAAACTGCTTTTTTTGATTTGATTGTTTTAGGTTTTTTGGTTTTTCAAGACAGGGTTTCTCTGTGTAGTCCTGGCTGTCCTGGAACTTGATTCATAGACCAGGCTAGCTTCTAACTCAGAGATCTGCTTGCCTTTCTCCCAAGTGCTGGGACTGGCTGGATTAACCACTTTTTACAAGAGAATTTTCTAATTCCATATGGTTCTATTTACTTTTTAAAGATTTATTTACTGATTTGTTCATTCATTCCTTTAATGTATGTATGTTTACTTCATGAGTTTATGTGTACCACATCTGTTCAGAAGCCCACAGAGGCAAAAGAGGGTACCACATCCCCTAGAACTAGAGTCACAGGTTGTTGTAAGCCATCATGTGAGTGCTGGGATTTGAACCTGGTCCCCTACAAGAGCAGTAAGTGTTCCTAACTGCTGCTGAGCCATCCAGTCCCATATTTACCTTTTTAATTTTATTGAAAGGGTATATTGCATTTTTAAAAATTTCCAGCTTTCCCTGCTATATTAGATTTCATTTTTGGTTTTTGTTTGTTTGTTTGTTTTTAAATGGATGGGTACCATCTCTGGAGTGGGAACTGTGTTCCAGGCCCAAGGATTTTTTTGTTTTGTTTTGCTTTGGTCTTTTAAAGTGAGTAAGACAGTCCTGCTCTTGGGATACTTTGATGAAGAACATGAAACATAACTTCCGGGACAATGTAGTAAATGATGTTGGCATAAGTGGAAGACAAAAGAAAGGAAAGGCAGAGCGGTAAGAGTCACGGGAAGCACTGATCACGAGGCATGTAGATAGGAAACAGCAGCCCTTGGGCATTCCGTCTGCTTCACCAATGTAACCTACCCCTACAACTCCATGAAGTATTGCTTATTGGTGAATGAATCCACTGAATTCAAGAGGCTATCTAACAAGCTTAAGTTCATGATCTTGCTGTGCTGCAGACAGGATTGGGACCTTTCCCGTCTGTCTCCCTTTCTGCTTTAATGCTTTTTCAGGCTGGGAAATTCTGCTTGGTCAGGCCTGGGGTATGTCTACCCTAGACATGCACTGTTAAATAGCTGGTTTCTGATAGGAAAAAAAAGAAAATCAGGAAAAAAATCAAACTGAAAGTTGAACAATCAAAATCAACCGTTGTCCATTGTAAAAACGTATTTTCAGAGGGCTGAAGAGATGGCTCAATGATTAAAAGTACTGGCTGCTCTTCCAGAGAACCTAGTTCAATTCCCAGAACCACATGGTGGGTCCCTACTGGCTGTAA
>NC_048600.1:122167661-122183291 GCF_003668045.3 Cricetulus griseus
AGATCACATGACTTGGTTTCAGTAAAGATAGCTCCAATTTTATAAAAGTTCAGGAGAAAGTACCACAAGCCATACAACATTTGGAAAGGGAAATGGGGATCTGAAGAGATGGCTCCGTGCTTAAGAGTGCTTGCGGCTCTTGAAGAGGACCTGGCTTCGGTTCCCTGCACATGGTGGTTCACAATCACAAATGTCTCCACCTCCAGTTTCAGGGAATCTGAGGCCCTGAAAAGGGCCTCTTCATCACTGCATGCCCATGGTGCACATACATACATGGCCACACACACTCATACACATAAATCACTTAGTCATTCCTCCTAAGTACATCACAGGCAGTAAATATCCAGTGTGATTGAGAAATCTGTAATAATTTACAGAAAAATGGAAATGATCACTGGGGGGGGGGTGAACCTGACCAAATGGAAATGTTGGGTTTGTAAATGAATCAACACAGAGTTGTGCTGGGGGAAAAAATCCTAGAATAAAACCCACTATCTCCAAGGATGCAAGAAAGAAAATAAGCCAGGACTGGTGACACATGCTTTTCATCCCAACACTCAAGAGGCAGAAGCAGGAGGATCTCTATGAGCTCAAGGACACCTAGGCCTGCATAAGAATATCTTGTTTGGGGGATGAAGAGAGAGACAGAGAGACAATGAGGATAATCTATAGAGTCACAATCTATAGAGCAGCCCTAAGAAAGTAAATTCAGAGAGATGAAAATGTTTGGTCCAGCCCAGTTAGGGCTACATGCCTCTGAAGGTTTTAATGGGACTGGAGACTCTACGTCCAAGGCAGTGTTATCATGTGACTGTTGTCAAGAGATCTTGGTTTCCGACAACATGGTCCTCTTCATCAGAGTGCTTACACATCCTCACAGCACAGCAGCTGACTTTCCTGGAGTAGATGAGTGAGAGAGGGAAACAGAAGCTGTCACAGCCTTTGTAATGTAGCCTCGGAAGTTGGATGTCACTGACTCCATAGCCCAGTGAAGAGGCATGGGCATGAGATTCAGAGGTCACTGGGAGCTGTCACGGAAGTTGGTTATGTTAAGATCCTATGTCCATTTGTAAGTTTTAAAAAATGTGTCTATTTTTAAAGAATGATACAATGTGTATCCATCTGTCACTACCCACTCCTACATCTCCCAAACCTATCTCCCTCTTAACTTCATCTCCTCTTCAACTGATTGAGTCCAGTTAGTACTGCCCATATACACATGGGTATTGGGCTATAAATGTATGATAGCCATAGGTGTAGGGCTATAGGTGTATGGTGCCCATGGGTGTAGAGCTATAGATATATGTTGACTTTGTTGCCAAACATACTACTCATGGCACAAGAGACCTTACCTAATCAACTGCATCTCACTGGGGAGAACGATACTCTCTGGTAAGAAGCTACATCTGGGGCAGCAGGATAGCTCAGAGGATAAAGGCACTTGCCACTAAGCCTGACAATCTCAGTTTAATCCCAAGAACCCATCTCATAGAAGTGAACAAATTCTCACAAGTTGCCCTATGATCATATGCATTCTGTGGCATGTGTGCATACATAAATGCCACACACACAAATATCATGCAAAAAATCCCACAGGTTTGGCCATATTGATAGGAGTCACTCTTATAAGCATATGATCTGTGGAAGCTATGTACATATGGTGGTTACCAAAAAAATATGGATAGCTGGGGGTAGTGGCACAATGCCTTTAATTCTAGCATTCAGGGAGTGAAGACAGATCTCTGTGAGTTAAAAGTCAGCCAGTGAGATCCTGCCTTAAAAATGGAGGGGGAGTGCACTCGGAAGGCAGAGGCAGGAGGATCTGTGAGTTCGAGGCCAGCCTGGTCTCCAGAGCGAGTGCCAGGATAGGCTCCAAAGTGGTGTCCTACGCCTTTAATCCCAGCACTCAAGAGGCAGAGGCAGGTAGCTCTCTGAGTTCCAGGACTGTTACACAGAGAAACCCTGGAGAGAGAGGGGGAGGGGAGAAGAAGGGAGGGATGGAGAGAGAGGAAGAGAGACAGAGGGGGAGGGAGGGAGGATGGGGAATGAGAAATTTCAGCTAGGCTGATTTCCATATATGCCTGATAAGGATCTCATTGTATCTGAGGCATCACCTGGAGAAAAGATAGCTTGATAGACAGACTGCTGCTGTAAGGGCTCCCTTAGAGAGGAATACCCAAATCTACCCTGACAGCAGTTTTGTGTTCTAACATCCTTCTGGGGCAATGGGTGGCACCTGGGGCTTCTGGAGGTGATGTCTTGCATCTGTAAATGGAAGAATATCCTCTGTTGGGCAGCAGAACTCAGTGTCCTGATAACCGAGGAGTGACAAGGTAGATGGGACAGACCCATCCTTTATGACAAAGTGAGTGTCATAATAAGACTGCTGGAAAGAATGAGATTTTAATGCAAGGAATCTGCATGAGGTGTGTGGTCCACGTGGTGCAGAGTGCCAAGACAAGCCATCTTAGTGATTTTTATGGAGGATTCACTATATAGCCATCTGTGTGGCTATGGTGCGTTACAGTGAAAAGGCACAAAGCAAAATTAACAGTGGGGAAGGGCACATGGGGCCATCTAGAAGCCAGTGGGTACATGCTTCCAAGAGTCCTTGCTCAGCGGAATCAGGATACAGTTCACGATTCAGGCAATGGGTCATAACAAGTGTGAAATATCTATCTGAAAGCTTTTCAGCATCTCCGGGCTCAGACTCATTGGGGGATGACTATAAAGGCACTATCCACATGGCATGAACCAAGACTGCAGACTCCCAGAACGAGAACAAGTGCCCAATATTGCACTAATAGTCTACACAACAGTGAAATGCTTGTTGGGAGCTCAAGGAACCCTCCTAAAATCCAAGCTTCTAAAGTGCAGCCTACACCCCCCCCCCCCCCCGCCCATGTTACAGTAGGAATGGTTGACTCTGAACAGAAGCATCTCAGCAAAGGCTAAAGAGAAATAATGCTTGGGACCAATCCTGAAAACCAGAGCTAGTTGGATGTGGTGACATGCACTGATAAAGCCAGAACTGAGGAGGAAACAGGAGATTGAGAAGTTCAAGCTCAGATTCATGGTAAATTCAAGACCACCTTGGCCTGCATGAGATCCTGTCATCCAGAAAGGGAAGGAAGGAGAGGAGGCAAAGAAGGATGAAAAGATGAGACAGAGGCTTCCAGCAGAGGGAGCTTTAACAGCGAAGTTGGAGAGGTGGAGGCTACCATGCAGAAGCATAGGGAATTTTGGAGTGACTGGAAAGTGGGTATGGATGAAACAAAGCAAGAGAGCCCAATTTGGTGACGCTTTACTGTCTGTCTACCATTTGTTATTTGGTCTTTTACTTTGTCTTGCTATACACTTAATAAGCTCACTTATCTGGGACTGAAAATATGGTTATTGTGGATCCTTCTCCAGACTGTACATAATAATATGTCAAAATAATTTTCCTCCAGCTATCTTGACATCCATCCACCTAGTCGAGTTGGTACATAAGGTTAGTCATCATCACAGTACCACTTTTATTATGCCACTTTCATGAACTCTTGTCGAGCCACAGAAGGCATTATTGTGTAGAATCACCTGCTGCATGGATAGCTAAGCAAAGATGGATCCATTCTGGTTGGTTTGGGTTCTGTCCCCAGGAGCAGATGCTCGTGTGGCCTCCGCATTGCAACCTCCATGAGTGCCAGAGAGTAGGAGAGACATCATCACCCTAAGGAAGGTGAAGACTACTGTCCTTCCAGGGAATAGCTACAATCTCCCAGGTCCACTCTGAGCCTGAGACAGACTAGAGTCCTAAGCTACTGAGTGTCACAGAAAGCCAAGCTCTGAGTCAAGGCCGTGGCTTTCATCCCTTCCTGTCACTGTGGTGATGGAAATGGGTGGGAGAAAACCACAATCTGGGTAAAGGAAGGTCATGGTCAGGCTTGAGTGCTCCAACTGAAAAGTCAAAAGCAGCCACTGGCAATCTGAGGTAGAAACAAACACCTTGCTGTGTAAGGGGTGGGGGGGTGAGACAGGGATTGAAAAGTTGACTAAGTCCACGAGAGGGCCAAAGCTCTATCATGGGAGTAGTCCTCTGATGAGAGCCATCAGGAGAAGTACAATAGTTGAAAAAAGAAGAAACAGACACAACCAATTATGGATCTGCCATTCATTGCAGCATGACATTGGCGAGTTCACTAACCTGCTCCAAGTCTTGGGACATTCATCAATAAAATGAGGGATGCGGTCTGAGTAGGCTCCAAGTTCCTATCCAGCTCCTGTTCCTTCAGAGAATAGAGAAACTACCTAGTCACAGAGTAGCAGCCACAATGACAAGCCTTAAAGATGAGGTTAGCCCTAGAGCAAAGAGCAAGAGCTAGACCTGGTCTAGATCCTCTCTGCACTTCCTTGCAGGGTGGTCATGAGCACAATGCTTTTTCTGTGAGTTTCTCTCTTTAAAATTGAAGAGTGGGGTCTGGACAAATGGATCCAGGAGTAAAGTGCTTGCTGTGCAAGCATGAGGAGTTGAGTTCACCTCCTAGCTCCCATGTAAAAAGGCAGGTGCAGGAGATGAAGAGATGGCTCAGTGGTTAAGAGCACTTGTTCTTGCAGAGAACTCCAGTTCAGTCCCCAGTACCTACACAATGTTCACAACCATCTGTAAATCCAATGCCAGGAGTTCTAGTTTCTTCTTATGACTTCCAAGGGCAAAACACACGTGGCACACATAAGCATATGCAGGCAAAATACTCACACACTCCTATACAAAAATGAAACAAATTACTTTTGTTTGTTGTTGTTTGAGACAGGGTCTCACAATGTAGCTCTGACTGTCCTGAAACTAGGTATACCAAACTGACCTTGAACTCACAAAGATCTGCCTCTCTCTCTCTCTCTCTCTCTCTCTCTCTCTCTCTCTCTCTCTCTCTCTCCCTCCCTCTCTCTCTCTCTCTCTCCTAAGTGCTAGGATTAAAGGCTTGTGACACCATGCTGAGGAGTAAGTATAAAAAAATAAAAATAAATCAACAACTTTTTAAAAAGCCAGACACAGTATCATGCACCTATCATCCCAGCTCTGGGGCAGCATTGGCAGACAGATCTCTGTGGCCATCTGGCTAGTCATTCTAGCTTAAAGAGCAAGTTCCAGGAAACTAGTGAGTGGCCTTGTGTCAAAAACTAAGGTGGACCGTTCCTGAGGAATTACATCAAAGTTGTCTTCACAAACTTTTGCAAAACACACACACACACACACACACACACACACACACACACACACACACCACTGAACAATTGGAGACTAATAGCATTTTCTTTACAGAGTTGCGAAGGAGAGTGAAACACTCTGTAGAACTCTTGCCCAGAGGCTCTCACAATAGGCGCTTGATGAATGCCGGCCACTCAGATTTCATGTCCAGTCTTCCCTCCAAAAGAGTTCAAGCTACAGCTGCCAGAGCAGGCACCCCAGCCAGCAGCCTCTCTAGACCTAATTGGTACAGGACACCAAGACACAGCTGACAAATGGTACAATCAGAGGGAGCCCCTGATGCCATGCACAGGCCACCGCTCAGAGCAGCCAGACTCCCAGGCTCCAGAGCAGCTCAGGGAACAACATGTAGAAAGACATGCTAATGAGGGTCCTAGAGAAAGGGTCTTTCTCTATAAAGTGCTGAGGAAGCCAGAAGGCTGGCTGGAAGCCCCTGGCACAGTTTTGCCTGAGCAGCGTTGAACTGAATTGAGGTAGGCACCTTGGCAAGACGATGGGGCACAGATGGGGCAATCAGGGAGGTCCAGGGAAGACAGCCACAGAGTGAGAAGTCAGACACATTTCTTTAGGAAGCCATCTGCTTGGATAGTAAGTAATTTTGATTCTTTGAATACAATTTAATGCTTAATGTATATGTGCCTCATTCTGTTTGTGAAAATCTATTGGCATGTATATTTTCTTTTCTGAATAAATCTGACATTTCCACCTATTATATATATGTATATATATGATTATATATGTATTATATATGTATATATATGATTATATGTAACACATATATATATGATGTAGGAATTCTAATACATGATGTGTTGACTCCCTCGCCTTCATTCAGTAATTTCAATCAGTGCTTTTTTCAGCTTCTTTGCCCTCACCCTAAGTGAGATATGACACTGGTCCTCAATTGAGAATGCACGGAATATCAAATGGAGAAAAGAAAAAGGCATACTATTTTTTTTTATTTTTCACTTTTTATCTACTTTTTAAAAATAATTTACAAACATTTTATATATCATTCCTCCATTCCCTCTCCCTCCCATGCCCCCTACCTATCCCGGAAACCCACCCCCCACCCACTCCCCAAGGATGGTGAAGCCTTCCATGGGGGAATCAGAAAAGTCTGTCACATCATTTGGGGGAGGGCGTAGGTCCTCCTCCGTGTATCTGGAGTGAAATAGTATCACTCCATAGGGAAAGGGCACACTATTTGTATAAAATATAATTTTCTGCTGGTTTCATAAAGCAATAAGCAACAGCCTTCAAAATAATTTCTTAGTCACAGATCTTCACAATGAAAGTGTGTGACCCTAGTCAGAGACATGGAAATGCAGGAAGGAATGAAAGTGCCAGGAAGGGCAAATCTAAGCATGACGCTGGCTGATGAGCATGGCATCAAGCCAAGAGTTATAACACCTTGTAGAGTTTAATATAGGTATAGAAGCAGGACCATGTGACAGCCGCACAGATGAAAAATGTTCAAGTCTTCTACAGTTTTAGCAATACCGAGAAACTTACCAATGTGATCTTACATTCGTCAGAAATAAGTAAATAAGTCAACATTGCTGTAACGGTGGGAAGGAGAAACACCCCGTAGGCTCAGGTCCTGGAGCACTTGGTCCCCAGTTGGTGGCGCTGTTTGGTGGTTTAGGAGGTACAGCCTTGCTGGAAGAAGTACATCACTGGGGGTGGCTTTGAGAGCTTATAGCCTGGCCTCACTTCATCGTGATCTGTCTGGTTTATGCGTGTGCTTGAAGAAGTGAGCGCTCAGCTCCAGCCACCATGCCAGCCTTCCTGCTGCCTGCTGCCTGCCTCCCTGCCTGCTGCCTGCTGCCTGCTGCCTGCTGCCTGCTGCCTGCTGCCTGTTGCCTCCCTGCCTGCTGCCTGCTGCCTGCTGCCTGCTGCCTGCCTGCCTGCCTACCATGCCTCCCTGCCTGTTCTCTGCCTATCATGCCTCCCTGCCATAATGGGCTCTGATCCCTCTGGAACCATATGTCAAAATAAAATCTTTCTTCTGTAAGTAGGTTTTGGTCATGGTGTTTTATCACAGCCACAGAAAAGTAACTAATGCAATTACATAGTGTCTAATTGCCAAGATAATGCCTAAAGGAAAATAATGCATAATGAAAAATGAGTAAGAAAAAGAATAAAACAGTAGGAAATGATGACTCAAAAGAAAGGAAGAAAAACTAGAATAAAATAAGTAGATGAAAAAGAAAATACATTAACTGTCAACTGTAGTCTTTTTTTTTTTTATTTTATTCCTTGGTGGCCCACCACCAGCTCCCAAATAAATGCATAGACTTATTCTTATTTATGCATGCCAGGCTTTAGCTTGGCTTGTTTCTAGCCAGCTTTTCTCAGTAATGACAACCGGCAGGACTGAGGTGAGAAAGCAATCAGTCTGGCTCTAGGATTCATATCCCCTGACCATTCTGTCACTGCACACACATAAGCAACCATAAAGGTTAGTATTAAGTGTCAAATGAACCTAAGTTACATACGCTGCATAAGCCCAAAGGGAAGGAATTAATCTTCACTAGGGAGGGGCTGGTTCTGGGAGACTTTAAGAAGAGTAGCATTCAGGGCCTGGAGGGATAGCTCAGCAGTTAAGAGCACTTGCTTCTCTCGCAGAGGATCTAGCTTTGGTTCCTAGCAACCACATCGGGGGCTCACATCTACCTGCAATTTCAGTTCCGAGGGATTTGATGCCCTCTTCAGCCTCCACTGACACCTGCATGTGTATGGTGTACATAAACACATGCAGACACACATAAATAATAAGTATTTAAAAAGGAAGGGGGGAGGGAGTGGGAGGGAACATTTAAGAGGTCCTTAAAAGGAGAAAGGTTTTCTCTATTTGTCTTTGGGTTTGTTTGAGACAGGTTCTTTCTGTGTAACCCAGACTGTCCTGGAACACACTCTGAAGCCCATTGTGAGCCAGCCTCAAACTCACGGCCCTCCTGCTTCAGCCTCCCAAGTGCTGGCATTTCAGGTTTGCACCCCATATCCCACTAAAGATGGAAATTTTAACTGGAAGAAAGTGAGAGTCTTAGTCAGGACATATTGGGTCACACTGTGGTAACACAGTTGAATCCCACAAAGGTTAATTTCCCTTTCCAAGTGCTAATCAAGTTCAGCAACATCCAGGTCCCTCCCTGGGTGTCACACATGACTCAGTCATTCAGGCCACTACCATCAGTGGTCCCTCATTCTTGTGTGTACTTCTGACTGAAGTGCTAGGGAGAGGGAGAAATATGGAGAATTTGCCCGTCAAGGCATGAGCCTGGAAACACACACACACACACACACACACACACACACACACACACACACACACGCACACACCTCTACCTTCTGCTAATGGCCCATCTATTCTAAGAGAGCATGTGGAGTGTTTGGTGAGAATGTTCAGCCTCTGCTGATGTGGAAAGGGTCCTTCTAAACCAGAGAGGACATCACACTCTAAGGCATGAAGGGATAGCAGTGCGTGGTGTGCACGACAGGATTCGGTTTTGTTCCACAGGCAACTGGAAGCCGAGGAGGAGGGCGGTTGGACCTTTATAATCTGCCTCTTGGTGGTGGTAGTTTTTGTCATTTGTTTTATTTTTGAACATCGAGACAGGATCTCAGAAACCCCAGGCTGGCCTTGAACTTGCTGTAGCCAAGGATGACCTTGAACATCTGACCTCCCTACTTCCACTTCCCAGGTGTTGGGAATACAGGTGTGCACCAGTGTGCACCTGCATGCTCCAGCCTGCTCATCTATGTGGTGCTGGAGATGAAACCCAGGGCCTCGTGCATACTATGCAAGCATTCTACCAAGTAAGATACATCCCCAGACCATTATTTACCTTGTTTTAGAAGATTCTAGAAGGTAACAAAAGGAAGGTGTGCAGAAGTGGCAAGCCAGGGCAGGTTATAGCAACAACCCACCTAGAAAGCACTGGAAACAGGTGAGTGAGGCTGGTGTCTAGGGGTTTGAATTATGGGAGTGCTCTTAGACTCGAGGACCAGACATAATTTCGGAAAGCAAGAGAGCAGGACTTGGAGATTTACTGCCCCCCTGACAAGCAGACATTGGTAGCAGCAGCCAAAGCAGGTTTTGCAAGAGAAATAGGCTGTTTGGGAAGAACTAGCACTGTGTGCCCTGAAGCTGGGGTGCATCTACAGAAATGCCTAGGATATGTCCCTGGAAGCACAGCTTGGGTTCCTGTGAGGGAGGAGGGGACTCCCAGGATGACGCAGCATAACAGAAGACGAACAACAGTGAAGTGCTGTTGGAGTCCACACAGGAAGCTAGCAGGAGGAAGGTCTCTCCTTGTTCGTGACCCCAGTCCTTTCTACCCGCTCAGAGCCACTTCCGGCTGCCTGGTACCTGTCTGCCGCTGGGAAATGGGCACGGTGGTGGGGAACCACATATGTTCTAGGAGTGCTTTTAGACATCACTCTGTAGGAAGGAGAATCTACACAGGCACGCTGGAAGCATTTTGGCACCTGCACACCACTGGCAGTTTGCTTGTTCTGAGTTAAGCTTCGATCTAGATGTCGCCCAAATGGGTAAGATGGAATCCAAGGCTAAGCGGCTTAGCAAACCTTCCCCTGCTGTGACGGGAGGGTGTGAATAGATAATGAAAACAAGACCCACCAGACTAGAAGGACAAGACTAAACTTTGAATTGATTTGTTGGCCTTGTCCTGGTTCTCCATCCAAAACGAAGGAAGGAAGGAAGGAAGGAAGGAAGGAAGGAAGGAAGGAAGGAAGGATGCTGAGGCAGACTTCACTCTGACTTCCCAGATTCTCAGCACTCTGAATAAAGCCCAGTTTAAAGATCCGATTTCTGGTGTGTCTTATTCATGTGATGAGCAAAACTGGCTACTTCTACCAGAGGGTCTTTCTAATGTAGCCGGCTCTCTGGCTCCTGTCAACAAAATCTAGGGCTACCCACACAAATTGCTCCCTCTGATTTCACTGCTGAAAACTTACTGTCACCTCTGGTTCACCATGCTTCCACGTACTGCTTGCTACACGAACCTTCCAACTCTCGGGGTCCCTTTAACACGCAAGCATGCACCAGTAGTCTGAATGAAATGGATGGTTTCCTAGCCCCGGTGAGCTGAGAAATAGAAAGTGTCAGTCTCTTGACTACTCTGAACCTCAGCATTTGCATCCACTGGGGAGGGGGGAATTAATGCCTGCCACATTTTTAAGAGGTGGCTGTGAAGAACAAATGAAAATAATCAATGTGGCTAGATTTGGCGGCAGGAGGATGAGATGGGAGGATTGGGGAGTTGGGCCCAGCCTGAGCTACATAGGAATAATACTCTGTAGTCAGGGAAAGACAGGCGGGAGTGATGGGGTGAGAAGGGCTGAGGGAGGAAGAGAGAGAGGGAGGAGCGAAGGGACAGACGAAGAGTTGGGGGGGGGGAGGGAAAAGGAAAAAAAAAATCTCGGTTAGACCACTTTATCCACAGAGACTCTTACGGATCCAGCTCAGGGACTGCTGTAAATAAGAAACTTGTCTGCTCTCCCTGATCTGGGATGGCAAAGCCTAAGGACAAAGAAAAAGGACTGACACCAGGCACAAGATCAAGTGTGTCCCCTGGGAGCCATGCCGTTCCAGATTGCACAAGAGGCCCCAGGGGGCAGTGGGCATAGGATGGTGGAGGAACACTTCCTGGAGGAAACGGATTTTGAAGGCCATTCATGAAATGAAAGAGAAAAGAAGAAGATGCACACTGACCCAGTCAGAGGGAAAGAGCCACAAGATGCAGCAGAGGGCTTAGTGGGACAAATCTCACCTGGCCCTCTGCCTCATCCAGCCTGCTCCGGAGGCAGGAAGAAGGCAAAGATCAGGGCCTTGCCCGAAGCCAGCACTGAGAGGTATGAGTTCCTACCTCAGTATTTCCTGTCAAACCAGCATTTGCAGCTGACCACAGTCTTGAGAAACCATCCAAAATCACACGTACAGGGAAAACTGCAAAGGTCGGCCACCCACTCAGGCTCTCCGACACAGCACCAGGCCCTCAGATGGCACGCAGGCCCTGGCAAGACTAACTACATGCTTTATCTGCGGGGACACTTTCTTGGCTCGCAGAGTTGTTTGGAATAGAAACTATTCACTGTGGCTCCATGTGAAGCTGCGGTCCTTTGCCTTCTGTAGTGTCAGAGCTCATCTCAGGCCAGTGGCACAGTCATGGGATCCACAGCAAAGAGACCACCCTGGTTGTTGGAGAGGGCCTGCACAATGGCCACTGCACCTGGGAATGTCCAGGGGAAGCCACCAGTTGTGAGGTCACTCCTTCTAATGCAGCCATCTGTCCCTGCCTCCTCAAGACAGATACACACACACACACACACACACACACACACACACACACACACACACACTAAATAAATTGTGGGCATGGTAGCTCATGCTGTAATCCTATTCGTTACTCTTCTAGAGGTGCAGGATTTGCTTCCCAACACCCACATGGAGACTCACAATCACCTGTAACTCAAATTCCAGGGGATCTGCCACTCTCTTTGGCTTCTGTGGGCACAACACATGCATGTGGTACACAGATATACGTGCAGTGGGACACCCATGTGCACAAAATACAAATAAATATTTTTAAAAGGGAGTTCAAGGTCATTCTTAGCCCCATATCTCCAGCTTGGTTTTAAAGCTCCCTGAAAAGGGCCCTGCCGGGGCCTCCACGAGCACAGTGGCCCTTTCCCCCCTCCTCCATGTAGTTGTCCTGTCCTCATACCACCTCATCCCTTGGGTAGATCTTGGTTTCCTGGTTCCCCGGAATCATGACTTATCCACAATCCTTTCCAAACGCCACAACAAATGCAACAAGAAAGCAATCAGCTGCAGCCCCCTGGGACCCTACGCTAGGCCCAGGGTTTCCCCTCTCCATTTCCATCTGAGGCACAGCACTGAGTGTATTTAAGAACCTGGGCAGTAACCAAAAGTCTCCTTGCTGCCCCATGCTCACAGCTGCTTTCTGAATAGCTGTCACTCTCCATATGACCTCAAAGACTAGAATTTTCCTCTAAACCAGAGAGGATTCCCTGGGAGACAATCATAATCACGTACTTGGCAGTGGAAGGAGGTAAGGAATGATCCAAAACCACTGGACTCTCTTTCCTGGTAGACGCACGTCCCACCACCATTCATGGCTCACATGCCCAAGTCCAATAGAGCCCAAAACATCTGCCATTCCTGTTGCATTTCCAATACTAGGTTAATGTGGGTCTCAAGTCTCCCAGAACCTTCATCCAGAAACAGAACTGCTCATTGGACATAGCTATGTGGTTCCACACAAGAACTGGCCTGGAAAAGGTTCCTTGGGACATCCATGGTTCTCCTTCTTCATGCCACTTTCCCTTCCTTCCGAATACTATCACACCCAGCTCTTTCTGAATCCATTCTTGGCACTCCATATAAGATAAAGTAAATGTCTACTCTTAAGCACATCCTTTATCCTTGTGGTGTGATGAATTCACGGCCTTTACACCTTTACACCATGGTACCTTGTGCTTGTTTGTGTTGTCAACTTGGGAAGAGGGAACTTCAACTGAGACTGGCCTGTGGACATACTGATGGGGCATTTTCTTGATAGATGATTGACGTGGGTGGGCACATTCCGCTGTGAGCAGTGCCACCCCTGGGCAGATGGTACTAGATAGTATTTTTTTAAAAAAGCAAGATGGCAGGGAGGTGGTGGCGCATGCCTTTAATCCCAGCAGAGGCAGGCGAATCTCTGCGAGTTTGAGACCAGCCTGGTCTAGAAGAGCTAGTTCCAGGACAGCCTCCAAGGCCACAGAGAAGCCCTGTCTCAAGAAACCAAAAAAAAAAAAAAACCCACAAAAAAGCAAGATGAACAAGCCATGGGAACAAACCAATAAACAGTAGGAAATGGAGTGCAAAATGCTCCTTAGAAAGACTGTCCAATAGGCAAGGAAGCCTTGTGTTTCTCCTGTTGTTCTCTTCCAAGTAATTTGCAGGCTGACCATTGATGTGTTCACTGCTTGACACTCTGGACAAATGCATCGAAATCCTGTCCTAGGGACCACTGAGTCACCAGCTTTGGGCAGGGAGGCTCAGGCCAGATGCTAAGACTGTCTAACACTACCTACCTCCTGCTCTGCCACTGGCTGACCCACAGAGGCTAGCTCACCCACAAAATGGGCACATTTGACAACGGACACCTAAAAGTCTTTGTGGTAGGTCCCAGTCCACAGTCAGTGTACATCACTCAAGGCAGGGCACTAATAAGCTGCCTTAGATGGATCACCTTAGCCTGGGGCTTCTTTAAGAAAGTGGTTAGACATCTTTTGCTCCCACTCACTGCCTCTCTGGTCAGTGAGCACATTAACTGTCTAAGAGGAAATAGCAAGGATGAGGCTGGAGAGAGGACCTGACCCAAACCCATTAAACAAGTTGACCCAGCAAGCGGAAGACGTTGACCACGGCCTTCTGAGCTGTGCCGTATTGTGGTCAGCATGTGAACGATGTTTTTACTCTCAAACAGAAATGGCATCTTATGGGTGCTATGAAATTAACACGTGGGCATCTGGGTACCGGTCTCTGAGTCTGTGGCTGGTAGCATGCTCTGCCTTTCCCACATTCTGCCCGATTGTTGGGGACCAAGAGGCAACTTTAGAAACCTACCCAGTTTTTTTGTTTGTTTGCTTTTGTTCTTGTTGTTTTTAAATCGGGACACTACCAGTCAATACCATCAGGTAGGGAGGACCGACCTGAAGGAGTGCCCTCTGCCTTGTCGAGACTTCCTTGGACACTCTACAGACTGAATCCCCGCCCACCTGTCAGGAGGTTCCAGGTCAGGACCTCTGGCTGTGCTGCTGGCCTTGGTGTCGGATGGCCATCCTGAGTCTTGGATGAATTCATGGCCATAATAATGGGAGAGAAACGGGAAATTCCCCCAGGTTCTCAAGCCAGCTTGGCTGGCCCCAGCCTAGACTTGGACCCCGAGGGGCTGGGCCGTGGCTGCAGTACCTGGAATTCACACCAGCCTGTCAGCTAGCGTTCTTTCTCAAGCCCCAGCACAGACTTACACTGCCGCCAGGGGGCGACGTCCATCTCCACCTGGACCCTGTAAGGAAGCAAAGTCTGTCTGGAGGATTGAGCCACATTGGGCCGCACTGCTGAAGTCTGGAGAAGTAAAGGCACTATAAGAACCGTCTTTGGATCTCCGGCTAGCCTGTCCCCAAGTCACTGAATGGCATTTAGCTATTGCTTAACCTTGCCTGTATCCTCCTCTAAATCGAGAAAAACCAGGTTTTGGAAATGACCTGACTGCCATGGTGGCTCACCTGCCCGCTGGCTCTGAACCTTAGATTTACTATCTGGGTGTAGGAGCTCTAGCCATGATCACTGGTAATAGCTGCAACCTCTGGAGGAGGCTTTGTTTGCTTCTGTTTTTGAAGCTCACTGAGCTAATAACGCATGCCTAAGCAGAAGTCTGCCTGGCACGTGCTGAAAGCCTAGTAATATTTGTCTTTAAACTCTTGGAACATTTTCCACACCTCACCGAAGCCCCACCCACTTTCCCACCACCTGCCGTCTTACCTGGTGCTGGGGACTGAGCCTAGAGTCTATTGCATGCTGAGTTCATGTTTATCCATCCACAAATGCCACAAAGCCACACTCCCAAGGCCACCCTCCATCATCATGCATGATGTTTCCATGTCACAGAGAGAGAGAGAGAGAGAGAGAGAGAGAGAGAGAGAGAGAGAGAGAGAGAGAGAGAGATGAGGACTGCTGGAGTTATAACGAAGGTAGGGCTACAGGTTCCTCCCTCAGATCACAAGGTTAATTCTCAGCTGCTATTACGATCTGTCCGTGAGATTTGGGCCAATCACTTAACATCTTTGTGCCCTCGCTCCAACAAGGCAGAATGGTCAGCCAGGCATATTGGTGCATGCCTGTATTCCAGTGCTTGGGAGTTGGAGACAGAAAGACCAGGAGCTGAAGGTCAACATAGGGAGTTTAAATCCAATGTGGGCTACCCAAGACTCTCTCTCAAGCAAACAAAAAGCTAAAATAAAATAGAGGTAGTTAATGACAGCCTTATGGAGTTATTAGGATAAAATAAATGGGCAAAGGTTCAATAAATATGAGTTGTTACTATTACTAATATTAGAACCATTAAAGGTAGCATAATAGAGCACACGATTGGGAATACTAGTTAAATCTCAGACAAGATAAGCTTCCCCTAGGTCTGAGGCTAGGATTCTCAGGGCCAAGCCTATGCCTGTTTTTCATTTCCAGGGCTGGGTACCTAAGTAGGGCAGCTAGAGCAGATTTGAGAAGGTGGGCATCTGTCCTAGGAAGTGGATACCCTTCAGGTTACGTGGTCCCACTGACGCGC